>NC_086317.1:341121145-341186145 GCF_036172605.1 Pelobates fuscus | reverse complement strand
ATAGAAGAGAAGACTTTCAGCCTTAATTCTTAATAATGTTTAGGAATTGCAACCATTTTCATACACAGTCCCCTTATTTCAGGGGCTCCAATGTAATTTTACAAATGAACACAATCATAAATAAAATGTTAATTTTTTTTTGTAAATATGTGTTTATTGAAATATTTTGTTGTTCATTTTGTTATTCAACCTTAAGTAAACTTCGTGTGGGACACGCAGGTCCCGACAATTTATAACATTAACAATATCATTTGGAATCGGTATGCAATCACGTAGAAGAAGGTGACACGCAGGTCACCGTACGTCATAGGTATAATTTCTCTAGTGGTCAATATTCTAACTCTTACCCCTCTCCACCCCCCCCCCCCCATGTGTTGTTTGTCAATACCAGTTGCGTTTTGCAGGGAGTAATAAGTAAGGCAGGTGAATGTGGTTGTCATGGCTCTAAATAAGGGGTCGTGTGGATTATTATAGGCCATGGGTAGTAATTTAGCGACCTATCCGACTGCGTCCAAAACAGGGGTCAAATGAACTTAGGCGCGAGGTGAGGTTTGGATCTTGCAGAACGGAGTTGGTATCGCAGGTGAGGCCATGAGCTTAGCCCTACTGACCGTAGGTGGGTAGGCGTCAGTTTACCATTGCAGTGGGAATGACTGCAAGAGATGCAGTTCACCACTAGGTGAGGTCATGGGGGGTAGTTGTTATAGCCATATTACCGCATACCCTCTGGGGTGTACTTTGTGTCCTCTTCCCCCTCCCTCCTCCCCGTCCCCCCCCTGGTTTCTCCAGTGGGTGTTGTGCGGTTTCATGAAGGGTAGCTTTGCGGGGGGGTGATGTGTCACGTCGGTGGCGTGCTCGTGTGCTTGGCTAGTGCCTTTGCTATCCGGTGCATGGGTAAATGTTTGGGTAAGGCCAGTAGATCGTCTGTTCCCCTGTCCCTTCCAACTGCCTAAGTGCCTGCTGTCAGGTCATGCATCCACTGAGGCCGGTGGCTGATGTGTTCCCTCTAGCTACTATCCCCCTAGGGTCCCTGGTACCTGGGTATGCCGTCTCTTGTCCACTCGAGCCTCTGGTTCGTGTATGTATGAGGAACCAGATGATCAGGGGTATGAGTGGGTGCATGTGGTATGTGGGCTGGCATGTGCCTCGCGTGCCCTGTTCTCCTTCACCATATATGCAAGCTTTCTCCCGTGTAGGTCCGTGCAGTGTTGGTCGTGTAGTGCGGTGTCGGTTACCATTTCAGATGTGTAATTTTATAAGAAAATATAACTCCCCGCGGACCTCATGTGTAAGTCTGGTGTCTCTGTGTGCAGAGGGTGTTTCCCCGCACCCGCCACTCATATATCAGTTCCTGCCAGTATTGTGGTCTCCTTTCAAGTCTCGCAAGAAGCTATGTTTGCCTGTCCCCCAGCCCCATAGTTGAGGGTAGGACGAGTTAGTGCAAAAGCGGTGATGTTGTGCCCGACGAGCCCGGGTCTCGTGATTCCCCCCTCCCCCCTCCCCCCTAATCAACGTCTGCATTTCGTGAACGGTACAAGTACCAGGGTCCCCATTGTTCCGTGTGCTTTTCTTGTCTGCCTAGTAGGTGTGCTATTGTAGATTCAGCTTTTTGCACCTCGTCCACCTTGCATCTCCACTGTTCGATCGTCGGCGGGTGCGTCTTTTTCCACAGCAATGGTATCAGTGCCTTCGCCGCGTTTAAGAGGTGTCTAAGGATCGATTTTTTTATATACTGAGAGCGTTTTGTCCGTGTGGTGTAGTAAGGCAAGTTCTGCTGTCAGGCTCGCGGGTTCGCCCAGTATCTTATGTATTTCCTCCCCTGGCTTAATTTCGTCGCATTCCCACCAGATATGTTGGAGGGTTCCAGTCCCGGTCTTGCATCTCCAACATGTGTCTGGTATTTCCGGGTTGATTCGGTGTAACAGTGAAGGGGTGCGGTACCAGTTGGACAGCAATTTGTAATTTGTCTCCTGGTATTGTGAACTGGAGGAGCTCTTATGCTGCAGCAATAATATTTGCTCCCATTGGCTTTCCGTTTACTCTTTGTCTATTACATCTTCCCAGCGCCTCTTGAAGGTATCCTTTCTCTCTTTCTCCCCCGTCGCCAACCGTTGATACATTACGGAGACTGTGCCGTCCGCCTCCGGTGTCTGGAAGCATAGCTTTTCAAACCACGATGGGTAGTCTATTTTTATGTGGCAGGTTATGGTAAAAGTGTTTGAGTTGGGCATAATGGAACTGGTGCATCATCGTGGGTATCTCCACCTCCGACATATCTCGTAACGTCTTCATCCCTACGTCTGTTATTGCAATATGTATCGGTATATATCCGTCCTGGCTAGTTAGTGGCCATGCGAGCGGTGTTATTCCATCTCCTATGTACGTGTTATGAGCGATGGGGATCAGGGGGCTTGGTGTAGGCGAAATATAGGGTGTTTTCCTCAATCGGGTCCACGTCTTAAGAGTTTGGGTGATGGGTGAGTGCTCCCCGAGGTCCTTTTTGGCGTCTGCTTCCTTGTGCCAGAGGAAGAGGTGGAGATGATTGTCCGCAATTTCCTTGCATAAAGAGATCCACCGTTTATGAGGGGTTGCCAGGTGCAATTCCCTGATTCGTTGTAGGACCGTAGCCTGGTAGTATTTGTGGAGGTTAGGTAGGGCTAGACCTCCCCAGGTTTTGGGAAGGCAAAGTGTGTCATGGTTAATCCTGGCTCTGTCCCCCTTCCATATAAATCGGAGGAACGCCGTTCGGAGGGTTTTAAAGAAAGTTTGTGGGATCATGCGGGGTATGGTGTGGAACTTGTATAATATCCGCGGGAGGACGTTCATTTTAATGACCGCTATGCGACCCTGCCAGGAGATGTGGTTGTAGTTCCATCTCTTGAGGTCGTCGAGGATGTTGGTCAGGAGCGGCGTGTAGTTGTGTGCGTACAGGTTTTTCGCCTCGGGTGTGACCCGGAGCCCGAGATAGGGCATGTATTCCGTACACCAATGGAATGGGAAAAATGTTAATTTTTAATACTTTATTGAGACTCCTTTGCAGGCAATGACTGCTTGAAGTCTTAAACGCATGGACATCACCAAACACTAGGTTTACTCCTTTGTGATGCTCTACCGGGCCTTTACTGCAACTGTCTTCAGTTGTTTGTTTGTGGGTCTTTCTGCCATTTGACTTCAGCATTTGAAATGCATGCTCAATTGAGTTGAGATCAGGTGATTTACTGAGCCATTGCAGAATATTACACTTTATTGCCTTAAAAACTCCTGGGTGGCTTTTGCAGTATGTTTATACTTGTCAAGCTGTAAAGTAAAGGGCCATCCAATTAACTTTGCTGAATTTGTCTGAATCTGAGCATACAATATATCTCTATACATTTCAGAATTCACCCGGCTGCTTCTGTCTACATTATCAGGACTTGTGAGAGACTACTGCACTCTATGCAAGACCAGCTCCTTGCACCCCTTCTACTCAAAACAAAGATTCCCTACTTTTTGTGTCTCTTTCTTCCCTCTGACCCTTTGTGTGTCACTTTCTCCCCCAACTACTTTTTCTCTTTTCCCCCTTCCCCAAATCCTCTGTGTGTGTCTTCACCCCAAGCACATTTGTGGGTGCCTCTCTGCCCCAGGCCTTCCTGTGTCTCTTTCACCCCAGCCCCTCTGTGTATCTCTATCACCCCTCAGCCCCTCTGTGTGCCTCTTTATCTCACCCAGCCCCTCTGTGTTGTGCTTTGCTCCCCACGACTCGTCTATGCGCCACATTCCCCCAGCCCCTCTGTGCACCTCTCCCTCAGCTGTGCACCTGTTACCCCTGCCCTCTCTACTCCTCTTTTATCCTCGCTCATGTCTTTGTGTGCCTCTTCCCTCCCCTCAGCCCTATGTGTACCTTTCCCACCTCTTTATCCCTCTGTGAGTCTCTTCCCCTCTCCCCCCTCAGTCCTCTGTGTGACTCTTTCCAGAGCTAACTGTACACCAGATTTAGATTCAGAATAAGACTTTTTATTATTTTGATGTTATGAAAATAATTTTGCTAAATAATCATTAAGTTAATGTTGCTTCATAAAAATCTGAGCTTTACATTAGTCTAGATCACCATAGAAGACTGCCTTCTAGAATACTTTACAAAGTATCCTACTTCTATCTCAAGTGGAATGCCAAAATACTTACACATTATCCCAGGAAGCCTCAAAAATACTGCTCACAATAACTAATGGAAGTTTCTTTAAACTCTCCTCACTAATAACCGTCACATTATATATGGATGCCCATGGCAGGCAAATCTGTGAGAGACTATTAAAACATTTCAAACAGGTAAATTAGATACACCAAAATGATTAATAAAACCTGCTTAATGTCAATACATGTGACTGTATCCACTCCCGGAGCAAAGTGAAATTATTTATTTGATCATGGGAACTACTGTAATAAATTAGTAAGATGAATCCTCTTCTCATTAACCTCGGTTCAATTTTATACCATTTTTTTCTTTTTTCAATTTTTCACGTATTATTTAAATATTGTAGGTTTCCTACATTAATAGGTCATGTTACCATAATGAATTATGAAAATGTACCCATTTTTTCATGTTGTCATGCTCATGTAGATAAGAATACATTAGTACAATGTTCTTTCATAAATATATAACTTTTTCTTTTCATCTGTATTTTTCTCAGGTTTACAGTGAATATGACACGGTGTTCCTAACGTTAAATAATATCATTATTTACAAAACAAAAATCTTGTTTGCCATCTGTATGTATTGATTATTTTTTAACATGCAATAAAACTGATCTAAACTCTTCATTACAAAGTAATGCCTTTTGTTAATTTGTGCAAATACTTGTTCGTATAGCCATATACGATGTGTATGTAACATAGAAACATAGAAAGAGACGGCAGATAAGAACCATTTAGCCCATCTAGTCTGCCCAATTTTCTAAATACTTTTAATCAGTCCTTGGCCTTATCTTAAGTCTAGGATACCCATATGCCTATCCCACGCATGCTTAAAATCCCTCACTGTGCTAACCTCTACAACTTCAGCTGGAAGGCTGTTCCATGCGTCCACTACCCTCTCTTTAAAGTAATGCTTTCTGAAATTATTTTTAAACCTTTGCCCCTCTAATTTAAGACTATGTCCTCTTGTTGTGGTTGTTTTTCTTCTTTAAAATATAGTCTCCTCCTTTATTGTGTTGATTCCCTTTATGTATTTAAATGTTTCTATCATATCCCCCCCTGTCCCGTCTTTCCTCCAAGCTATACATGTTAAGATCCTTCAACCTTTCCTTGTAAGTTTTATCATGCAATCCATGAACCAGTTTAGTAGTCCTTCTCTGAACTCTCTGTAAAGTATCAATATCCTTCTGGTGATACGGTCTCCAGTACTGCGCACAATACTCCAAGTGAGGTTTCACCAGTGTTCTGTACAATGGCATGGCACTTCCCTCTTTCTACTGCTAATACCTCTCCCTATACAACCAAGCATTCTGCTAGCATTTCCTGCTGCTCTATTACATTGTCTACCTACCGTTAAGTCATCTGCCTTTAAGTCATCTGAAATAATTACTCCTAAATTCCTTTCCTCAGATGTTGAGGTTAGTAGGGTATGCAATAGTCTATACTGTGCCCTTGGGTTTTTACACCCAAGATGCATTATCTTGCATTTATCAACATTAAATGTCAGTTGCCACAGCTCTGACCATTTTCTAATGTATATAGCAATGCAGAACATGCACTGAAAGTAAATACGTTTATGTTCATAAAAAAGTGTCAATCATAATATATTGTGTGTATCTCAAATCTGATTGAGAGAACATCATGTTAAAATAACAGAAGGTTGATGTAGATATTAAAAATTCAACTTCTCAACAGCTAGGAACACCCACAAGAACTAGGTTGTGGCATGTCATCTATTATTGTACCATATTGTTTTATATTATTATTAAGATACCACATATTGAGTTCTATGCACTGATTTATCTCACCAGATGTCTGCACATTATGAGGGTTTATCTCGGGATATAACTCTATTGGATGTATTACTGGCCCATTCAGTTTTGTTCTGTTTTGTTGTTGCAGCGATTCAGGAATTCTAACGTGTCCAAAGCACCAAACACAACAAATTTGCAAAATTGCACTTTGTTCTTGTGTTACCAGATTGAAAGCAAACTGTGTTGAAATAAGTAATGAATGACTGAACTTTTTACACATCTGAAAAAAAAAAGGTGTTCAGATACCTTTGGCAATCTAAAAATCAAAGTGTTACTCCAGCCTCCATGACCACTTCAGTTTTTAGAAGTGGTCATGGTGAAAGGAATCTGTATGTGCAGTGCTTCTGCTTGAAACACTTTACATACAGAGAAAGCTGAATTTTGTGCTCTTCCTTCCATTCCTTCCTCCGTTTATGAGAAGCATTTGATTGGATAACAGAGAGGATAGGAGCGATGTGCTGTGACATCAGATAGGGCATGGAAGAACCTTGGCTGGTTCTCTATTGTCGGTGAGTGTATCTTCTTTTAGTTTTTTCTTTTCTTAAAAAGGAGGGTGGGCATGCCACCATTTGCAAAATAAATAAATAAACTTGTTAAAAAAGAGTTGGAGTAATCCTTTAATGGCACGGTTATAATTTAACTAGAAATACATAAAAATGCAAAGTTCATCTTAGGACAATTTTCCCAGTATTTGGTGTAGTCTGGTTTTGCAACTGACTTACCTGAAGAAGTGATTGGTTCTTAGAACTTAACTGGGAAATTCACCAATTGACCTTGAGCAAAATGAACTCAATAACATGTGTTTTATCAAAGTTTTCTCTTCATGCAGCACTGTGCAGCTGATTGAGATCAGGAAAAGAATCAAATTAACTAACAAAGCTACTCCCCCATTAGACACCTTACATATTTCAAACACAAACGTGCAATTGTAAACGTCGATAACAATTTGTTATTGTCATAATTAATTTTGTTTTTACCAGCTTTCTGGCTTTATCAGATGTTATCCTAAAGTACAGTTGCCATTCCAAACATGACTTGGTGTCACTATATAAAAAATACAATTGAATATTAACATTATGCTAAACAAATTGCTAGTAAATGCATGAATTAAACATTACTGCTCTTTTAATTTTATTTTCTCCTTTAGTCTTGATCACTATGCCATTAAATAAAGGGGAAATCCTACAAATAAGGAATCCTGGGGAGGCTGCAGGGGCAGAAGCCCTGTCACTAAGTGGCAATACCTAGAGTGAAATCTTAAACTAGGAAGACTGAGTGCAGTAACCTTCCGATGCATTCCCAGGGGCCATGATTCACAAAAAGGAAACTACTGATTTTGATAAGGCAATGTGTGTAGACTAGTGGTTCCCAAACCAATCCTCATGGAACCCCTGCTAGTCCAGGATTCAGGGATTACCCAATTGTATCCAGGGCCGGCGCGTCCATAAGGCGGCACAGGCGGCCTTAGGGCGCACCGGCTCTGGGGGCGCAAAATTCCAGTGACCGGCAGGAGGGAAGTGCTCCCTCCTGCCTGGTCACCTCCTGGATCCCCGGAGCGGCGCTGAAGTTCATTAGGAGGCGGCGAGGGAGCTCTCTGATCTCTCTGACCGGCTCCCTCGCGCGCCTTTTGCTGATGCCGCGGCATCAGAAAACAGCCTGCGAGGGAGCCGGTCAGAGAGATCAGAGAGCTCCCTCGCCGCCTCCTAATGAACTTCAGCCGCACGCCTCCCAGCAGCCCCACTGGACCACCAATGAAAGACCCACGCCAGCACTCCAGGTAGGGAGGCTGGGTGGGAAATTTAAATTTAATCTAGATAATTAATTACTGTGTGTGTATGTGTGTGTGCATGTGAGTGTGAGTGTGTATGTCAGTGTGTGTGTCTGTCAGTGTGTGTGTGTGTGTGTTCGAGTATGTGTCTGAGTTTGTGTGTGTCTATCAGTGTGTGTGTGTGAGTGAGTGTGTGTGTGTCTGTCAGTGTGTGTGTGTGTGTGTGTCTGTCAGTGTGTGTGTGCATGTGAGTATGTGTGTCTGTCAGTGTGTGTGTGTTCGAGTATGTGTCTGTGAGTTTGTGTGTGTGTGTGAGTATGTATTTTTCTGTAAGCCTGTCTGTATGTATGTATCTGTATGACGGTATGCCTCTGTATGTATGTATGTGTCTGTATGTCTTGTACGTATGTTTCTGTATGTCTCTGTATGCATGTATGTAACTGGATGTATGTTTGTCTCTTAATGTCTGTATATATGTCTCTGTATGCATGTATGTAACTGTATGCCTTTATGTCTCTGTATGTACGTATGTGTGTGTCTCTGTATGCCTGTATGTCTTTGTATGCATGTTTCTGTATGTATGTATGTGTCTGTATGACGGTATGCCTCTGTATGTGTCTGCATGCCTGTATGTCTCTGTATGTATGTTTCTTCATGCCTGTATGTCTGTATGTATGTGCCTGAATGTCTTTGTATGTATGTTTCTGTATGCCTGTCTGTATGTATGTGTCTGTATGACGGTATGCCTCTGTATGCATGTATGTCTTTATATGCCTGCATGTCTCTGTATGCATGTATATCTCTGCTTGTATATCTCTGACTGTATGTCTCTGACTGTATGTGTCTGTATGTCTCTGTATGATTATTTCTGTCTTTGTATGACAGTGTACCTGTATGACTTTGACTGTGTGACTGAAAAATGATGCCTGTGTGCCTGTGGCTTGGGAGGAAAGACACACAGGTGAAGATGCATTTTTTTTTTTAATGAGGGTTGGGGGCGCCAAAATGCATCTTCGCCTGTGTAACTAAAAATCCTAGCACCGGCCCTGATTGTATCTAAGGTGTTTTTAGAAAAAACGAAAAAAAAACACCTTGGACACAACAGTGATTCCTAAATCCTGGACTGGTAGGGGTTCCACGAGGACTGGATTGGGAACCACTGGTGTAGACTAATGATATACTGTATTGGAGGTGAACTTCATCCATATAGTTTGTGAAGGTTCAAATTAACCTACTGGATTCGCCTTTATTAATGTTCATGTGTTGGTCTTAAACATTCATAGTGCATGCTGAGTTTGGATTTAATAAATGTGGGAAATAGTAATATTCCTACTTTTCTTGTGGGAAATCCCTTACCTGATCCTCGCCAGCAGCTTCACCCTCAACATCGTCACCTCGCTACTAGCTTCCCCTTCAATTGACATACTGTGGATGTCAACACTTTAAGGGTTGGAGTTCTAACCAAAGTCTTAAAAGACAGGCCCCCCTAGTGGGTGTTGTCACAGGCTGCTAGCATCAGGTTGTGGAGTTAGCAGAACTCCACTCCCCTGATGCAGCCTCCATTTTGACTCCATTCCTGCTGCATGGTTTAAGCCTGGTGCTTTGCTGGTCCATGCTTTGACTACATCCCTTCACTTTCTCTCCTGCAGTATCTAATAAGCGTCTCCAGCTCCATGCTTTAAATACTTCCCTTAACTTTCTCCCCTGATGTCTCTATAATATTCTCCTGGCTCCTGGCTCTAGGCTTTTGAATTCCTCTTTCCCCAACTCTCTCCCCTGCTAACAGCTCTCCACTGCAGTTATATCACGTCAGGAACTGAAAGCACTGCTTCCTAAGGTAGGACTTTGATACTCTACATATAGAAATTGAACTAAACTGTTTAGTAGTGACATCAAATAGTAATGTCTTATTGTAGTACTGCGGTTCTTGCTGACTACATTTCCCATTAGAAAAGTATGGAACCAAAGGTCCCTAGTGGAAGAGTTAATCAGAAATCCCTAACTTTAATAATCCTAATAGTATAGACGATAAAATAGACAGGAAAGGGGAGACCAGGGTAGAAAGGGTGAATGTGACTGGATACACATAGACCCTAGTATTCCCTTAACAGCACAGTATGTATGAGCCTAAAGATTAGGTAACATACAAAGACTGTAAGGAGATAGAGTTAGGTAGAAAGACCAGTAGGTAAATAGTGGAGAACTGAAAAGAGGACCCTCTAGACCAGAGGTATTTACACACCTCCCTCCAAAAACCTAATCCCCTAAGGGTCCACTCGCTAAGAGAGGATCCTAAAACTGAGTACCTCGGCACTGTGACTGTCACGAGTGCCTACCTATTACCCTGCTCCCTGCCTGTCTAAGTAGCAAAAAAATAAATCAAATAAATCAAATCCAATCCATAACGTGCTACCTAATTGTGCAACCAAAATTAAATAAAATAAAACTCGACGCGCGTTTCGGCGTGCTAACACGCCGTCGTCAGGAGTAATGTACTGCAGTGTAACCTTATTCCTTTTTATACCCGTTGTGACAATGATAGTTAACAGCTGTGTGACCCACGTGTGTATGCTTCGTCACTTTCCCGTTCGCTGATTGGTTCAGGGAATATCATTATGCCCGGATTGGTGTCCTTCCTGGACCATGTGACCAGGGGGCGTGGTGATGGGTGAAGTGAAGCCCACGTGGGGAAACCGTCAGCTGAAATGGGAGTGGTGGAATACGTCACTAAGTGACGATACTGTCAATCTTAATAGCCGGCCCACTGAATAGGATGGCGCCTGCGTAGAGGAGTTCTACATGTTGAGAAGGGGAGGGGGAGAGGGATTTATCATGATCCGGTTGCCTTAGTGACCAGAAGAGCAATTCCTTACACTCTCCCATATTTTCGAGAGCAGCATAGATGCTCTGTTCCAAGCCTCCTCTAAATTGGTCTAGTACTGTTCTGATGGTGTTACCATCCAAAGAGTATTACGTCCTAATGGGTCTATAATATACTAGCTTTATTAAAGATGTGACATATGTAAAGTCTATGGTATTTCAAAGAAAAAAGGAAAACAAATAGAGGAAAAATTCCAAATTATAAAGTGAGGCTAATGGACCAGTCAGACTAGAAGTATTGGTCCATATTCTTTTAACCTTTGTTATTAATTTTAGAGATATGGACCGAGTGTCTGTCTGTCTGTCCTGCCTTACTAAAATCTTGATACTTAAAGTGACAGGATGGGAGAAAAGAATCCCATTTTGCAGTAAATTTAAATAACTATATACAATTGTGCCTATTAATTATATACAAGGATACGGTGGGGATAACTATATATAACATCAAAAAAGAGAATAATCATAAAAATGCGGTAAATGAGAAGCCCTCATTAAGACCAGCCGGCGAGAGAGTCTTTAATCTGTAAATCCAGTAAGACTCTCGTTGCCTTAATTTCAAATCCCAGTCACCCTTCCTTTGGGTCTGTGGGATATGTTCAATACCCATAAATCTCAATTTTTTAGAGGAATTTGAGTGAAATATTTTAAGATGGCGTGATATTGGGGTTTCCAAGGGACGCCTTACGGAATTCACATGTTCTCTGATCCTCAGTTTGAGGGGTCTGAACGTTTTCCCCACATATTTTAAACCGCACGAACAGGTGAGTAGATAGATTACCCCTTCTGTTCTGCAGTTAAAGAACGATCGGACTGGGAAGGTATCGATATTGTGGCTATCCGTGAATTCCTTGGAATGTCTTTCCATGAATTCACATGCGGTACAGTGCCCACATTTGTATGAACCCTTTGGTAAGTAATAATTAAGGCTCCTTTTCCTTGGTGCCAAATTACTCTGTACCATGGTATCACGAAAATTGTTTCCCCTCCTAGTAGTCACGGAGGGGAAAGAAGTGATTACATGTTTCAAATGCGGGTCAGATTGAAGTATAGGCCAATACCGCTTCAGTGTACCCATCATGTAGTTCCACCCGGCATCATATGTGGCAATACACCTGATAATTTTTTGGTTTTTGTTGTCTACTGATTGTGCACCCTCATCGATAAGGAGTGTATCACGATCAGTCTTAATGGCTCTAGCGTATGCTCTACGTAGGACCCTATTTGGGCATCCTTTATCTTTAAAGGCTTTCCTCAATTCCCAGGCTTTGATCTTAAAATCCTCCGTAGACGAGCAGTTACGTCTCAATCGTAAGTATTGCCCAATTGGGTTGCCAGCCTTAAGTGGCTGCGGGTGGTAACTAGTCCAATTTAAGAGACTGTTGGTGGCAGTTTGTTTCTTAAATAGGGTAGTTTTTACCGACCCATCTTTTTTAATTTAAATGGTAATATCCAAGAAATTAATTTGTTGGCCACCTAGTTCGCTAGTAAACCTCAGATTAAGGTCGTTTGTATTGAGGATTTTCACAAAATCTTCAAAAGCTTTAGCAGACCCGGTCCATACAATAAGTACATCATCTATGTATCTTTTCCAACATAGTATGTACCCTGAGTACTGTTGTAAATGTGGTGAGTTTAGGACCTGATTCTCCCACGTTCCTAGGTAGAGATTGTCGTAGGAGGGGGCACAAGAAGTGCCCATGGCTGTCCCTCTTACTTGTTGGTAGATGGTACCATTAAAGAGGAAAATATTTCTGGTAAGTACCATACTAAGTAAATCAGAGATGAAATCAATGTACGTGTTAGGAGATTGGAGCTCTTGTCTCAAGATGGCCTTGATGTTGTCAATGCCTTTTGTGTGAGGTATGGAGCTGTATAGTGCTTCCACATCCAGACTGCATAATAATGATTGTTCTGGTAGTGATAAGTCTTTCAGAAAATTCTGCATCTGTTTGGTGTCCCGTATGTGTGATGGTAATTTAGACACAATCGGGGACAAGATTTTATCTAAATATATGCTTAGGTTCTGGGTAAGGTTGCCACAGCCTGATACTATTGGTCTACCTGATAAATTATCCACAGACTTGTGGACTTTGGGTAAACTGTAAAATGTTGAAAGTACCGGCTGTTTAATCAGCATAAAGTCAAACTCATTTTTGGTAATGAGTTTATTTGTTAAGGCTTGGTTCAGCAAGGTCTTAATCTCGACACTATATTGTGGAGTAGGGTCAGAGCCAAGAGTCTGATATGTTTCTCTATCACTCAATAGACGCTGTACCATTTCGATATATTTGGAACGGTCCATCAGCACTATATTCCCACCCTTATCTGATGGTTTGATCACCACTTTATCATTCTCTTTTAGTTGTTTAAGGGCTAATTTTTCCCTTTTAGTAAGGTTGCTGCATGATTTAATGTCCGAATTCCCCAGGTCTGCTTTTTCAATATCTCTACAGACCATTTCTAGGAAGACTTCGATATTTTTGTAGTCTTTCAAATGGGGGGTAAATCGACTCTTAGGAGCAAGGTGGGTGGTTGGAATATGGTCGCTGTGGTCATTATAATCAAGAAGTTCGATCAAGGTGTCTAAACAGTCCATATCTGTGATTGTGAGCCCTAGACTTAATGCCTTCACTTCTTTTTTGTGTGTGTGGTATTTATGTAAGGCTAGTTTACGGGCAAACAAGTGCAGGTCTTTGGTCCAAGTAAATTTTAAAGGGGGGTGTCGGTACAAAGGACAGGCCTTTAGAGAGGGTCTGGATTTGTATGTCAGTTGGAGTAAATGAAGATAAATTTAGGTGTGTAAATACCTCTGGTCTAGAGGGTCCTCTTTTCAGTTCTCCCCTATTTACCTACTGGTCTTTCTACCTAACTCTATCTCCTTACAGTCTTTGTATGTTACCTAATCTTTAGGCTCATACATACTGTGCTGTTAAGGGAATACTAGGGTCTATGTGTATCCAGTCACATTCACCCTTTCTACCCTGGTCTCCCCTTTCCTGTCTATTTTATCGTCTATACTATTAGGATTATTAAAGTTAGGGATTTCTGATGAACTCTTCCACTAGGGACCTTTGGTTCCATACTTTTCTACTATTTAATTTGTGGGTTATTCCCCGTTGGGAAGAGTTACTGGGGCGTTTTTTCTAAACACCGACCTATGGGTTTGATTTAAGGCTCTTAGGTCGAGGTTTTTTCCTATTTCTACATTTCCCATTAGACATGGACAGCTATTCAGATGGCTAATTGTCTTGTGGAATATAATGTTCTTGGATGTAAGTGTTGCTGGTAAGGCATATGGTCATAAAACCTAAAAAAAATTATATTTTAAATAAAATATAGAAAAAATTATCTACTACGAGACATTGTAAATCAGAGTATAATATTGATAGAATATGGTATTGATACGGATATAAGTTACCCAGAGATATGTTCAGGTGGAAACCAAATTGATTTATCAAAGAAGGTATATTTTTAATTTTAACCAATAATTTTTTTTGGTTTAAAGATAGTTTTTACCTGCAAATCAATGGGACGGCGATGGGGACCAAGTTCGCACCCAGTTATGCCAATCTATTCATGGCGTACTGGGAAGAGAAGTTTATTTTGCATAGTCACTTTTATGCGAGCTTGGTCACCTATCGCCGTTACATTGATAACATATTTTTTATTTGGAAAGGAGATGAATTGAGTCTCACAGACGTTTTAAGCTTTCTTAATTGTAATGATTGGGGGATTAACCTCACCTCCACCCAGTAAAAAAGAAATTAATTTTTTAGATTTAACTATTTTTATAGAAAATGGTAAGATCCATACTAAAAATTATTTCAAAGAGGTAGATTGTAATGGATACACAGACCTTACCAGTTGCCATCACACTCTGTGGCTTACGAGCCAGTTTATGAGGTTAAAAAGAAACTGCACACAAGAAAAAGATTTTATAAGACAAACACAGATAATCAAAGAACAGTTTTTAGAAAAAGGATATAGAGAGAGGGATCTCCAAAAGAACATAGAAGAAATTAAAGGACTTGAAAGAAAGAATCTACTTACTTATAAAAAGAAAAAACAAAGCACAGAAGACAATAGATTTAATATTCCTTTTATTTGCAATTTCTCTGCTAAAAATAATAAAGTACGGTATGCCATTAACAAATATTGGCATTTGTTGCAAGACGATCCGATCTTGAAAGAAGTACTACCACCAAGACCTAGAATCGTACATAGGGGGTGCAAGAATATGAAAAACCTTCTGGTGAATAGTAGTTTAAAGAATCCCTCTAAAGGAAATAGTAATTTTCTTACAGGAATCAAAGGCTTTTATGGGTGTGGAACGTGTTTGGCATGTAGGGAAACAAACAGTAAAAAAAAAGGAATATAAAGAATACTAATGAAATTATAGAAAAAGACTTTGTGATAAGAGATCAACTCACATGCTTTTCCAAGAACATTATTTACCTGTTAAAATGCCCATGTAATAAGATGTATATAGGGAGGACAATTAGATGCCTACATGTCAGTATTTCTGAACATGTGAGAAATATCAAAAAAGGAGTAGAAACACATAGTGTTTCTCAGCACTTCAAACATTATCATAATCAAAACCCACAAGATCTCACATTTTGCGCACTAAAACTGGTTAAAAAAAATTGGTGGGGCGGAGATTTTACAAAAAAAATTGGGATTGAGGAGATGACGTTTATCTTTAATTTTAATACCTTGGTACCTCACGGATTAAATTTGGATTTCGAATTATGCCATTTTCTATTGTAATTTTATATTTATTGTTTTTATAATACAAATTTTATGGAGTATTATTCTTATTAATTTTTAATATGCTCTTAGTGAGATAAATTTATATTTTCAGTATATTTATCTCCCTCCAATTTTACTCTCTCTTTGTTCTATTTGTATTTTATGGGGAAGTGGAAAATCCCTAAATTTACACCAATAAGTAGGAGATTAGTTCAATTTATTTATGAAATGCACTTTAAACACTTTAAACAACCTCTGAGTTTACAGATGACCAAAATTTAAGTGCAATAATATAAATTGATTAAATTATGTATGAAGTTTTATTTTATGATGTGTTTTTTTTAAAAATAACTTTAGTTATATTAAGAAATAAGGGATTGGTTGAATACATTAATATAATATACTCAGAATATTTCAAATGATCTCTACACCTATAGATAATTGACATTTTAAATACAAGAATAAGAACTTACTATTGTGTGATGACTTATGCACTTTTTTTGTCTAATGATGTCTTCAATTATTCTTATTTCCTCATTTGTTATGAGGATAAATGAATTAATAGGGCTAAGGACTGGCTGCTCAAAAGAGTGTATTAGAAAGAACTATGGAGGTGGAACGCATGCGTTGCGTTCCACGAAGAAAAAGGAAGTTTAATCCGCGTGCGTTCCACGGAACCAACTTCCGGTTCCACAGATGCCGGCAATTTCATCATTAAGGCTGTATAAAAGAGGAAGAGGACGCCGCATGAAGAATACACCAACTGAGGAAGCCAATCAATGGCGAAACACATTTTGGACTGATTTTAGGGCTTTTAATCTTATTTTGATCAATTGATTTTTTAAATTGAATTTTTATATTGAATTCTTGTTCTTGAATTCAATAAATTTCGTCTCATTCATCTTTGGAGTTATCCTGTCCATTTCTATATGCCCAATTGGATGTGAAGGAGACCAGAAGGAGACAGAAAGAGGGCAGTGGATCTCCCTTGAAAGATCCCAAGGCGCTTTACACTAGAGCCAGGTGATCTTTTGGCTCTACACTTGTGAGTTGTCAATTTGCATTACATTATTTATCTTTGGTTGTAATAACCATCTGCACCTTGATTGGATTGTTTATTATTTGCAGATTATTGTAATAGCATTTCCATCAACATATTCATCTGTTCAGGTATTTCAGAGCTCCACTTATACTTTATTTCTTTCACATATTGTATTGTGAAGGTTAAGGGAATCCTTCACTTAAGTGTAGAGCCTGTTTCACCTTATTGCATTTGTGTGCACTTGTCTGTATACAAGGAAACCAAATTGACACTTTTATTACGAGCTGCTCAGAGAAAGATTCAAAGATTACTTCCTTCTTTTATAGTGTAAACTTACAGATTATATACTACTTTGTAAAAACAGCTTTGTGACTTGCGCGACAGAAACCGGATGGGACAAGTCCCAATGTACCATAAAAGGAATTTACAGAACTAAGCATATTTCAATGGTTATATATAAAAAACATTAGGACATAAGAAGGGGGGCTTGAGGGTGAAGCTACAATCGTCTCCTCAGAAACCACAGAATGTCCCAAGTCATGATTTTATGCTTACTGGTGCTTATTTGTCAGACACTTGTAACTAGACTAAAAGTTAAAAAGCATGACATGAAAGTAAAAACAGTATGGAAATCCGGTCAACTTAGTAGCTTGAGCCTGGGGTCAAGGTAACTTCCATTACAATTCCATTACAGTATCAGCACATTAAGGGGACAAAGTAAATCAAGTTTTGGGGGAAATTTTTTTGGAAATTGGAAGTACAATTCCTCTATTTTTGGTATATGTGGTGTTTGTGGAATTTTGGACTCTAGGGGACCAAGTTGCTGCTATGTATGTCTTATTTATAGATCACTACTACTACACACATGGTCACATGCTATCCTACCTTATACACTCACACACTATTACATACACACTACTACACAGGCTGCAACCAACACTGTTACACACACACACATACACACACACACACACACACACTACATCACACACATATTCAGCTAAACAGACACACACACTACTAAAACGGCTGCTATCCACACTGTTACAAAACCTGTTACAAACACACACTGTTGCACACACTCAGATATATACAGACACTCTTTACAATTTTTTTTTATTTGGAAGGACAGAGTAGGGGACAATTGAGAATTCTGTGTTGTAAATCCAGCCTTGACTACATGCCTGCACTCAACAACCACATGCCTGCATTCGTACATAACAATCATGTATTCATATCATAGACTACATGCCACTATTCACAAGACACAATGATGCCTGCATTTATGATAAACATATGCTATCCACCCACAATGCTGGATATAGGGGTTCATGTATCAAATGAGAGTGAAGAATTTTCCTTAAAGGGACACTCCAGGCACCCAGACCACTTCTGCCCATTGGAGTGGTCTGGGTACCAACTCCCACTACCCTTAACCCTGCAAGTGTAATTATTGCAATTTTCATAAACTGCAATATTTACCTTGCAGGGTTAACTCCTCCTCTAGTGGCTGTCTACTAGACAGCCACTAGAGGGCACTTCCGTGTTTATAGCACATGAAAAGTGTGCTATAACGTTGCTGGACGTCCTCACGCTATGTGAGGACCTCCAGCGTTGCTGAAATCCCCATAGGAAAGCATTGAAAGCATTTTTCAATGCTTTCCCATGGGGAGGTCTGAATGCGCGTGCGCGGCATTGCCGCGCATGCGCATTAGGTCTCCCCCGCCGGCAGCTGCACATGCTTAATAGGTCTCCCCCGCCGGATGATGAGGGACATTGGCGCTGGATACAGGTGAGTCACTGAATGAGTTTTAACCCCTTCAGCAGCATGGGATGGGGGGTGGGAGGGAGTGTCCTCCTGTTGTTTTCCTGGCACTGGAGTGTCCCTTTAAATTGTTAAAAAGATAGAAGAGCGAAAAGGAAAAGGAAATGGAGTTATTGTGTTTTTTTATCTCCTGCTTCTTCAGGAACAGCCTGGATGGATATTCAACTACCAAGCCTAAAGTTCGGTTTAAAGTACTATACACTAAGACTAACCTTTATAAAGACAAGAGAAATTTTTCTTTATATTTTCCAAAGAGACATTTTTTAGCAGTCATACTTCAGTAGGATATGACATATACCTGTTACTAAAGAGGACACTATGAACAAAGAATCTGTATACATGAGTATTTAGCTTTTAATACACAAGTTTATAATAATTATAAATATTTATTGATCCTTCTAGGTTAATGGTAAGGAAGGGGATATCAGGTCCTGTGGATTAGTATTCCATGTATATGTATATGTGCACATTTTAGCATATTTGTATAGGAAACTATGAATGTAAAATAGAATTAATGGATTCTGGGGGGGGGGGGGAATACCACAATAACTAGTACACACCGTTATACACTGGTGAATATTTAAAGGAACACTATAGGGTCAGGAACACAAACATGTATTCCTTAATTCTATTATGTTAAAACCACCATGTAGCACCCTGGTCCCCCTTGCCTTAAATGTAGTAAAATCTTACTTGTATTCAAGTCTGCAGCTGCTGGTTCTGCCCCTGTCTGTGTCTGAACTGCCTGCTGATATCATCAGAAGTAGTGGTCTGAGACAATCACAATGCTTCCCCATAGGATTGGCTGAGACTGTCAAGGAGGCAGATCAGGGGCAGAGTCAGCACAAGTCAAACACAGTCCTGGCCAATCAGCATCTCCTCATGGAGATTAATTGAATCAATGCATCTCTATGAGGAAAGTTCAATGTCTGCATGCAGAGCGTGGAGACGAATGGCAGTGCTGTAAACTAGGCAGCACTGCCCAAGGAAGCAGCGGAGTTATCACTAGATTGTAATGTAAACACTGCATTTTCTGTGAAAAATACAGTGCTTACAGCAAGAAGCCTGAAGAGGCTGATTCTAGTCACCAGAACAAATACAATAAGCTGTAGTTGCTCTGGTGACTATAGTGTCCCTTTAATAGATTAAAAAAAACAACAACAAAGTTTCTGAGCAACAAATAAATAGCTATAGGTTATAGAACATATAGTTTACACCGATTAGGCATTATGGGAATAATTAGATGCTATTAGTGATGTCGCGAATATAAAAACGTCCGCAAATGTTCTCGAACGGGCGAACCGGGCGAACCGCCATAGACTTCAATAGGCAGGCAAATTTTAAAACCCACAGGGACTCTTTCTGGCCACAATAGTGATGGAAAAGTTGTTTCAAGGGGACTAACACCTGGACTGTGGCATGCCAGAGGGGGATACATGGCAAAACTCCCATGGAAAATGACATAGTTGATGCAGAGTCTGGTTTTAATCCATAAAGGGCATAAATCACCTAACATTCCTAAATTGTTTGGAATAACGTGCTTTAAAATATCAGGTATGATGTTGTATCGATCAGGTAGTGTAAGGGTTACGCCCGCTTCACAGTGACAGACCAAACTCCCCGTTTAACGCACCGCAAGCAACCGCAAACAGTCCATTTGCACAACCGCAAACTCCCCATTTGCACAAGGTTGGATACCAAGCTAGCCATGTCCCGTTCCTTGTCCTCACTGATGTAATTGAAGGTCTCTTCCTCCACCCAGCCACGTACAACACCAAGGGTCCCCGAAAGGTGACAACAAGCCCCCTGTATTTTTTTTTTTAAATGTACACTACTGTTACACCAGATATGATGCACTGGTTGCACTGGTGTGACACTGTGCCCTGGCGGGCCCTGAAATGCACACGTGTGAAGGAAACTGACTGCTATTATATTACAGTCAAAAAAGTTTTGTTTTTTTTAAATGCAAGCTATTGTGACACCAAATATGAGTGGTGGCACTGGGCAAGTGGGCACAGTATACGCTGTGAGCCTGACACACGCTGGCAGGCAGGCAACTGCAATTAGATTACACAGAAAAAAAAAAGCAGACTGATGTTCTAGCTGTAAAAAGGGCTTTTTGGGGTGCTGTCCTTACAGCAGAGATCAGATGAGTCCTTCAGGACTGTAGTGGACACTGAATACACTAGGTTTCCCTATTAAATCAGCAGCAGCTTCACTGTCCCTCCTCTCACTAAGAATGCAGCTTCCGGGGGCGGGGCCTAGCTGTCATGGAGGAAAGACGCACTTAGTGTGAGCTCCCTCAATATCTCACTTTAAGCAGCTATCAACAAGCGAATTTCAGCCCAGAAGGGGATGACCCAGCAATGTTGCTCCTACCTGACCGACCCGACATGCTTAATAGCGGTCAGCAACTCGACAGAGTCTTACTTACCTCCGCGTGGTAAGTGTGGCCTGGTGCTCACCGGGCGGGAGAGGCGGCTGATCTCCCGATCCTGGGATGCCCAGGAGCAGCTACTTCCCGGCATGAGCTCCGTTCCCCCCCCCCCTCGGACCAGTGAGGGTTATCCCGGTCCACCCCTGAGAGGCTGTCTGGAGCTAATGGACGCACAGAGCACAGCAGCCCAGGCTGACATACTCATCTGCGACTCTCCCAATATGGCGGCAGCCGCGTGTCCTCCTGGTACCAGCAAAGCATGGCAGGATATTGAGTCTAAGCTGGACAGACTCTTTAATAAATTTTGGAAGCAAATAACAAGCAGGAAGCCCCAACAAGCGCCACCACAGCCCCAACAAGCTCCACCACAGCTAAGCGAAGCAGTCCCCATTAAAATCCACCAACGCAAAAGGCATCGAAGACGGGACCGGAGGCACAAACAGAAATGCAGAGCCTGCCCCACGTCAAGCACTCGCCTCCACCTTAAGCCACCACAATCCCGCACCGGATGTGAAGCACCACCGGGACAGATCCGACCACCCGACAAAACAAGCTTCCACCACCTCAAGCCGCAAACCCGGCACTCAGCCAGAGGCTTGCCTTTGTTTTTCCAGGTATCAGGGACTCCCAGGGTCTGCACCTGGCGCCCAGAATGGATCAGATGAGCACAAGCAGTAAACAGCAGCCTGCCAAGCATGTCCCACTATAGCCGATCCTCCACACCATTTCTTTGATCACATGAACTGTTCTCTGCACATTAACTAATCGTAAAGTAGCAAGCGTTTAAACATGTCATTATTTCACCTCCTAAAGAGTTTATTTTCGTAGTTCCTTACATGCCTTTACCTTAACCGTTCATGTATTATGTTATTCACTAGTCTCATCTCAGGGGGCGACTCACACTTGATTTATAACTAGTGGTGGAGCTGCTGATATAAATACACAGTTGATAACGTGCAAGCTACACCCTAAACATGACAGCCATCTTTCACAACAATGTACTGCTATATACTCATACCCTCAGTGCAACTAGCCATGATATACGCACGTTCAGCCTAGCATGCTCAAATATAACACACTGTCTAAAAAAAAAAAAAAAAATTGAATAAAAAAAAAAGAAAAAAAAGAATGCAGCTTCAGAATGAATCTAAATTGTATGCTGTCTAGGAGGTGGGAGGGTCTGAGAGGGAGGGTCTGCTGCTGATTGGCTGGAATGTGTCTGTTGACTGTGAGGTACATGGTCAAAGTTTACTCAATGATGACGAATAGTGGGCGAACCGAACATCGCAGATGTTCGCCGTCCGTGGCGAACGCTAACATGCTATGTTCGCCTGGAACTATTCGCCAGCGAACCATTCGGGACATCACTAGATGCTATATTAAAGTCGATCACACAACTAAATAACCTCAAGAAATATTAAATATCATAGGGATATGATAAAATATGGGGAGCAAAGAGATTTTTTTTTTCTCGAGTAAAATTACTAATTTTTTACACAGAACATGGAAATATATATATTTTTTATTACTAATGAGCAATACAAATACACAGAAACTAAAAAGTCTTACCTACTTTATTAAGTTTTTCTGTTTTTTTTCACAATGTATGATATTTAATTACACCTAAGGGATATTAAACTCCTTGGGTTTAATCCTCAGGAAAACAAAATACAAAAAGGCATACTAGATGATCACTTAGTAAGAATTCGAATATGGATATTGAATGACATTTATGGATTATCATAGTTTTACAGAATGTACTGGTTATATAGGAAAGTTATAAATGTGTTTATTTTTTCCCACTCTTTCAAACTCTCTCCAAATGATAAACAGATTTAATGTCTCCAGCCACTCAGGCCGCAATAATGCGGTCAAACTATCGAACATTGTCAAAGACGGACAAAGTTCGACGTGACAGGGTCACATCTGCCATGCTCGTATTTATTTGTGTTATGTGTTTTCCCCACTTGAGAGTGGGCACTTTTCTACTGGCTACGGTCCTTGTTTATATTTGTCACTTCCGGGTTTTCTCCACTCCGGCCCCGCCCATAAGTCTGGCGTCATGCTCCCGTGATAAAAGGAAGCCGCAGGTACTCCGAAATTGCTCAGTCAATTTGTGTCAAGGTTAATACTCCCCAACACGCAAACCAGAGAACAATAAAGGCAAACACAGATAGACGTATTACCGGACCTTAAGGTGGCCGGGCTTAACGTAGGAATGAGAGATAAGAATAGTCAAACACGCCAAGGTCAGGAACACAGAGATACGGGAAAGCGAATAGACAAAGCCAAGGTCAGGGAGCCAGAAACGAGAATAACCGATAAACAAGCCGAAGTCAGGAACCAAAGAAAAGACAACTATTCAGAACGCACTCTCGGGCTATAATATACCACGACAGGGCAAGGAAGTGATGTCAGAAGGAGGTATATATAGGGTAAGGTGAATACTGATAGGCAGGGACAGAATTGAGGGAGGTACAAAATAGGTAGTAGCAATTGGCTACTATCTCTTTAAGAGATCTTTAAATGCTACCCCTGCCGGTTACCTTGTGCGTGCGCGCACGTCCGCGCACGTTCTCCCAGACACGCGCGCGCCCCTGGAGGTGTGCGCGCGCAACGCCCGCCAGCGATCCACACCGTCCGACAGGAGAGGACGGACGGCGGGACCGGGACGGCACGGGACACAAGGTATGACAGAACCCCCCGAAGGAAGGCCTACTGGAGGAACACCAGAAGGGCGAGAAGGAAACCTAGCATGGAACGCCCTAAGGAGTCGGGGCGCATGGACCTCAGAAGCAGGAACCCAGGAGCGCTCCTCGGGACCTTAGCCTTTCCAATCAACCAGGTACTGAAGTGAACCACGGTAGATGCGGGAGTCGACAACATGTTGAATCTCATACTCCTCTTGACCCTGAATCAAAACAGGAGGAGGACGAGGCTGGAAACGGGAATGCCTATTGCAAACAAGCGGTTTCAGGAGGGACATATGAAAGACGTTGGGTACACAGAGGTTTTTGGGCAAGTCCAGGGCATAGGAAACAGGATTGATCTGTCGCAAGAACTTGTAAGGACCAATGAACTTAGGAGCCAACTCCATAGAGGGAACGCGTAAGCGCAAGTTACGAGTAGATAACCAAACTCTATCACCAGCAACATAAGAAGGTGCCGCCCTACGGGGCCTATCAGCAAAGGCTTTCTGAGTACACAAGTTTTTCTCCAAGATAGCATGAACCTTTCTCCAAGTGTCGCGTACAGTGGATAAGTGTTCGTCTAGAGCCGGCATACCCATGTGAGAAAACGAAGCCGGAAGTAAATTAGGATGACGACCATACGTGACAAAGAAGGGACTGTGACCAGAAGCAGAGTGCGTAGCGTTATTCCTGGCGAATTTAGCCCAAGGAAGAAGGTCAGCCCAGTTGTCCTGGAGTTGAGACATAAAACAACGGAGGTATTGTTCAAGACTTTGATTAGTCCTTTCAGCAGCACCATTCGTTTGAGGATGATAGGCCGAGGAGAAGGCAAGCTCAATGCCCATGTCCTTACAAAAGCCCCTCCAAAACCTCGAAACAAATTGTGAACCCATATCATACACAATGACGTCTGGCATTCCGTATAAGCGTATAATTTCCTTGGTGAATATTCTGGCTAATTCAGCAGAGGAAGGCAGTTTCCTCAAAGGTATGAAATGCGCCATTTTAGAGAAGCGATCGACTATAAACAAAATAACAGTAAAACCCTTAGATTGTGGCAGCTCGACTATAAAATCCATAGACAGCTGGGACCAAGGAACTGATGGCAAAGGAAGGGAATGCAGAAGACCACATGGCATTTGATGGGAAGATTTAGATTGGGAACAAACGTTACACGACGATACGTAAGCTTCAACTTCCTTTCTAAGAAATGGCCACCAATACTGTCGAGTAATCAAATCAATGGTCTTAGATACCCCCATATGTCCAGCCATTTTACTGTCATGGTAATGGCTGAATACTTCCCCTCTCATCTCTGGAGGAACGTAGAATTTGTCAACATGTCACGATGTGTCCTATCTTGGATCCTTTGGATTTTGTGCAAAAGAGGGGAAGAGACCCTGGTTCTGGTTAAAGCAATGATTCTCTCAGGAGGTATGATGGGTTCTGTTATGACCTCCTCTTTATCAAGAGTGGCAAACTGTCTGGAAAGAGAATCTGCTTTGGTCTTACGATTACCAGGTCTATAGGAGATTACATAATTGAAGCGGGAAAGAAAAAGAGCCCAGCGGGCTTGTCTGGGCGAAAGCCTTCTAGCGTCACTTAAATAGAATAAATTCTTATGATCGGTGAGAATCATGATAGGAACCGTAGATCCCTCAAGCCATTCCTTGAGAGCTGATACTATGGCTAATAGTTCTCTATTACCGATATCATAATTCTTTTCTGCAGATGTCAGCCTACGGGAAAAGAATCCACAAGGATGCAACAGAGCGGTAGGAGATTCCCTCTGGGAAAGGATAGCCCCCACACCGGTCTCGGATGCATCAACTTCAAGGATGAAGGGTCTAGAGGGGTCTGGATGTACCAGGACGGGAGCTGAGGCAAAAGATTTCTTCAAAAGAGTGAAAGAAGCCTTGGCTTCTTCAGACCAATTGACATGATTAGCTCCCTTCTTGGTCATAGCTGTGATTGGAGCTATAATCTGGGAAAAGTCCTCTATACATTTTCTATAATAGTTAGCAAATCCAATGAATCTCTGTATGGACTTCAAACCAATGGGTAAAGGCCATTCAAGAATAGACAATAGTTTTTTAGGGTCCATTTGAAATCCGTCAGTAGAAATAATATACCCTAAAAACTGGATAGAAGTCTGATCAAACAGACATTTCTCAAGTTTGCAATGCAAGCCATTAGCAAGAAGGGTTTGTAAAATATTTCTGACTTGTTGGTGATGTATCTGAATATTAGGAGAATGAATAAGAATGTCATCAAGATACACAATAGCGCAAGTATGCAAATAATTTCGTAATACATCATTGATAAAATCTTGGAAGACTGCCGGGGCATTACATAGACCAAAGGGTATTACAGTATACTCATAATGACCGCTTTGAGTATTAAATGCCGTCATCCATTCGTCTCCCTCTTTAATGAGAACTAAATTGTAAGCTCCTCTAAGGTCTAATTTGGTAAAGATTTTAGAACCACGAAGCCTGTCAAAGAGCTCTGTTATCAGTGGTATAGGATACGCATTTTTTAGAGTTATTTTATTTAACCCCTTCAGGACCCTTTCAGGACCGCTGACGGTCCTGAACCGTCATAACGGTCTGGGGCTACTTACCGTCGGTCCCACGGTGACGATCAGTGCTCCACCCGGTCCAGGGGGGTTGCCTGTCTGCCCGGGCAGTCCCCCCTCGGCAGATCAGGACCCCACAGCCATGTGATCACTCGATCACATGACCGCAATAGGTGTCTGTGTATCTGCCTGCAGGGGGACTGTCTGTGCTGACAGGCAGTCTCCCTGCAAGTGAAAAATCAAAAAAATAAAGTACAAAAAAAAACAGTGTAAAATCAGTGTAAAAAAAAAATAATAATATGTGTATATATATATATATATGTATATGTATCATATATATAATGTCATATTAGGTGTATTTTTATATTTATATATACGTATATTAATATAAAAATACACTTATATTTAAATTACACACGAATATATACAATATATATATAATTGCTATATATATGGTATATATATATTATTATAAAATACAAATAATATGTTAATAAAAATAAATAACAAAAAATAAAAATAATTTTTAATAATTATAAAAAAAATATTTATATATGCAATTTTATTCTAACAGTATTTTGATATATATATATATATATATATATATATATATATATTTATATCAAAATACACTTAGAATGTAATGATATATATATCTATGTATAAATAAATAAATAAAAACAATACGAAATATACATATGTCCATATACATTATTACATAAATAATTTCATAAATATACACGTAGACGTCAAATATATAAATATGTATATATATTAAAATTCTACATGTGTATTTATGTAATATTTTTACCTAATTAAGTAATTTTAATGATTGCAATTTGAGGGACCTGCCTGCCAACCCAGGCCGAAAGTCCAGATAATTTAATTTGCTAGCACTGTGTTTAACCCTGTAACTTTCTATGACACCCTAAACCCTGTACATGGGGGTAGTGTTTTACTCGGGTAAAGTAAAACATATCACAGCGATGATATTGTCAGTGAAACTGAAGTTTTTTGCATTTTTCACACACAAACAGCACTTTCACTGAGGATATTATTGCTGTGATACATTTTACTGTTCTGATACACTAATATTTGTGTTCAGCGAAGTCTCCTGAGTATAACAGTACCCCACATGTAGAGGTTTTATAGTGTTTGTGAAAGTTACAGGGTCAAATATAAGGCTTGATTTTACTTTTTTTTTAATTGAAATTTGTCGGATTGGTTAGGTTGCCTTTGAGAGCGTATGGTTGCCAAGGAATGAGAATTAGCCCCATGATGGCATACCATTTGCAAAAGAAGACAACCCAAGGTATTGCAAATGGGGTATGTTCAGCCTTTTTTAGTAGCCACTTAGTCACAAACACCAGCCAAAGTTAGCGTTTCTTGCATTTTTAACACACAATATAAATGCTAACTGTGGCCAGTGTTTGTGACTAGGTGGCTACTAAAAAAAACTGGACATACCCAATTTTGAATACCCTGGGTTGTCTACTTTAAAAAAATATGTACATGTTAGGTGTGTTTCGGGGATTTATGACAGATAACGGTGTTACAAGGTCACTATTGATACATTTAAAATATATATATATTGAAACAGCAATTTCCTACTTGTATTCATAGGCCTATAACTTGCAAAAAAAGCAATAAAGCATGTAAACACTGGGTGTTTTTAAACTCGGGACAAAATTTTGAATCTATTTAGCAGTTTTTATCATTAGCTTTTGTAGATAAGTAAAAGATTTTTCAAGTAAAAGTCCAAAAACATGGTTTTTTTTTACATTTTTCACCATATTTTATTATTTTTTTAAATACAATATATGACATAATACAAATAATGGTATGTAAAGAAAGCCCCTTTTGTCCTGAAAAAAACAATATATAACTTGTATGGGAACCGTAAATGAGAGAGCGGAAAATTTCAGCTAAACACAAACACCACAAAATTGTTAAAACTGCTCTGGTCCTTAACGTACAAACATCGCAAAAACAGGCCGGTCCTTAAGGGGTTAAACCCCTATAATCAATGCATGGACACAAATCCCCCTCCTTTTTGGCAACGAAAAAGAAACCAGCCCCTGCAGGGGAAGAAGAACGTCTGATAAATCCCTTACTTAGTGATTCTTGTACATATTCCTCCATCACCTTATTTTCATGTTGAGAAAGAGGATAAACTCTTCCCTTTGGGGGCATGGTGCCAGGGAGGAGTTTGATAGCACAGTCGTATGGCCTATGTGGAGGGAGACGGTCTGCCTGTATTTTGTCAAAGACCTTCGCCAAGTCTTGGTATTGAGGTGGTACGTTAGTGGAAAGTGGAGGAGCTAAAGGAACATTAAGGGAACAAAGGGGTTTAACCTGACCAAGAATGGTTACAGGACGTACTCCAAGACAGGATTTGACTTTCCCTCCAGTCAATAACAGGGTTATGTTTTTGTAACCACGGAAAACCAAGAACCAAAGGGCAAAACGGGGAAGAAATTACCTGGAAAGACAACTTTTCTTTATGGGTATCACCTATAGATAAAATAACAGTCTTAGTTTGATGCGTAACATAGGGGACTGTTAATGGTCTACTATCTATGGCCTCAAAGGCCAAGGGTGTTTCTTTCTCCACCAAAGGAAGAGAAAGAGCTGTTGCAAAGGTCCGGTCAATAAAGTTGTCTGCAGATCCAGAGTCAATGAGGGCCATAGTGAGATGACTAACACTTTCCCATAATAGGATTACAGGCAAAACACACCTGTAAAAATTTGTTTTAGGGGACAGAGACATTACACCCAAGGCCGGTCCCCTGAACGAGCTTAGGCGGTAGAGTTTTCCGGACGTGATGGGCAGTTGTTACGCAAATGCCCCTTACGACCGCAGTATAGGCACAACCCTTCCCTTCTTCTGTAAGATTTCTCAGCCTCAGAGAGTCTTGTGTTACCTAGTTGCATGGGTTCGGAATCAGATTCCGGGGCTGGCAAAGCGGGTAATCCGGTTATCATTGGACGAGGAGTGGTTCTCCCTAAAGACCTCCTTTGTCTATCAAGATGAAGATGCTTCTGTCTAACCCTGAAATCAATATCCGACATGTATTGTATAATGTCTTCTAGGAGTTTTGGTAAATCCCTGGCTGCCACCTCTTCCTGTAAGGACTCATTAAGACCCTCAAAAAATACAGCTGTCAGAGCACTGTTATTCCAAGTCAGCTCAGAGGCCAAGGTACGAAATTCGATAGCATAGTCGGCCACTGATCTAGATCCTTGTTTGATTTTTAACAATGCTCTGGCTGCTAGTCTCTTTCTGCCTGGGGGATTGAACACATTACGGAAGGTCCTGAGGAATAGTTCAAGATTAAAGACAATCACATCATCATTCTCCCACAAGGGATTTATCCAAGCCAGGGCTCTGCCTTCTAATAAGTTCATAATGAACGTAATCTTGGACCTATCAGTAGGGAATGAATCAGGGGCTACTTCAAAATGTACGCCCACCTGGTTCAAAAATCCCCTGCATAACGATGGATCCCCTGAATAACGAGGAGGAGGAGTTAGACAAACAGATGGAGTGGAATGAGTTGCAGGGGTTAGAGCGACAGCGCCCTGAGAACTACTAGACGTAATACTAGACGTATTACCGGACCTTAAAGTGGCCGGGCTTAACGTAGGAACGAGAGATAAGAATAGTCAAACACGCCAAGGTCAGGAACACAGAGATACGGGAAAGCGAATAGACAGAACCAAGGTCAGGGAGCCAGAAACGAGAATAACCGATAAACAAGCAGGAACCAAAGAAAAGACAACTATTCAGAACGCACTCTCGGGCTATAATATACCACGACAGGGCAAGGAAGTGATGTCAGAAGGAGGTATATATAGGGTAAGGTGAATACTGATAGGCAGGGACAGAATTGAGGGAGGTATAAAATAGGTAGTAGCAATTGGCTACTATCTCTTTAAGAGATCTTTAAATGCTACCCCTGCCGGTTACCTTGTGCGCGTGCGCGCACGTACGCGCAACGCCCGCCAGCGATCCACACCGTCCGACAGGAGAGGATGGACGGCGGGACCGGGACAGCGCGGGACACAAGGTATGACAATTTGTTACCAAGTGCCGTCTGAGCTCCCTGTGTTATCAAGCTGTGTACTGAACCCCTGAACTTCCAAACCAACCTTGCTGAGCACCATACTCCCTGAAAACAGAAAGGACTCACACTATTCACCAACCTCCTCCAACAAGCTAAATTATTTTGTTATACAAGGAATTGCTACTTTTCAATTCATTCAGTTTAATCCTTCCAAGGGGTGATCTCAGCCAATTCTTAAGTCAGCTCACTGTGCTTCCATTTATACCTGTATTTAAATTGCATCCTGAATATATCATGCACAACTCCTGTATTATTTATCTTGCTTAAAGCATAGATTCCTTACTGGAACATTGTTTAAAGCATTTAAATAAGGATCTGCATGCTTCCTCTGGAGGTATCCTTTCAAACTGAATTGCTGCAGAAAGCTCTTCTGAGCTATCAAAACCTAATCAATAAAACACCTATTTTATTTTTCCTTAAAGTGCCAGCAAATTTTTATTTTAAATCTGCAATTGAGTTCCAACGAACTTTACTTCCCAAGTATTACAACATTCCACATCCAACCTCTGATAGTTATGAAAAGAGCAAGAAGGTCCAATAGCGTTTTACGATTCACTTCACTTTTTGTGGTTATCCTAGCTTGTATGAGAAATATATATGAGGATACTGGCAACCAGAAACAATGTCCCCTCTCCAGTTAATGCTGGCATAACTATAACAGGATGTTAGTGGCTTTAATATGTGGGAATGCATTCAATAAAGGAAATGATTGGGATATATTTTTAAAAATCATCTGCACTGTTATGTTCTTTATGTTTTATTTGCATAATAGTTAAAGTATTGCTCTTTTATGTGACAATTGTAATTAACTCATATACTCCGTTCATTCATATACTCCCGAAATGCTAGAGGCTTAAGTGATTGTAGCCCGTTCACAATGTACGTTGATTCGTACTTTCCCGAAATCCCAAGGTTGTGGGAAAAATCAATCGGTTTGCCATTCGCATACTCAAACATCAGTCGAGACTTGATGAAGGGTACAACTGTAATGTTTTATTCCGGCCAAATGGCCCACTTATATACACAGACCCCCAGCATGGGGTCTCAAGCAAAATCATAGTAAAACACGCCCCAAACACTCCTACAACATGCCCAAGAGTCTGTGAGATAATTTAGTGTACTTTGCTTAAACTAATTATCTCCCAGGCACTAGAGTTACATAGGATAAAATATAAAAAATACAGATATTATATATCTGAACCCCCCCAAGCATTATATCCCCGGATAGCCTGGATCTGAGCGCCCAAGTTGTCCAATAGCGCTCAGAACCAACACAGCCAAATCTCTACCAGGTAAAATTTTGACCGACCGATACGTGGCGTCTGCCCAAATTAGTTCCAGAGAAATTGTGGTAGCGGTCGGTCACTTTCGGGAGTTCAGAGCCGAACAAAATGTCGAACGATTCCCCTGGCTCATAGGTAGTGATTGTTCGCCTAGTTCATGTGAACAGTCCTAACAAACAGCGCTCAAAAGAAGCAGTTCCAGACACTGGACGACCAAGTCCTGCTGCCTGCATTCTTTCGACAAGATGGCCAACGTGTTCTCAAGCACGTGTTGTTTGGTTATATGAACGGTGGGCACACAGGGAGAGCACTTAAGTCTGTGGTTTCTTTGAAGTTCAATGAGCCAAGGGGTATTCGGTGTTCGGTAGATTAGTCTACCGAACACAGGGGAATTAACTGGGATAATAAAATACAGCATTTTGTCACAACAATATATAAGTATTTTTAATTTAAGTACACGTGATCTATGCGAATGCCTTGTTATATATACATTTATGTATTTGTGTGTCACTCCAACCTGGAACTTAAATTCCACTTCAGACAGGTCCGTAACTATACCCATAAAAATTCTTCAGCAGTAAGCTGGGCTTACCATAAAGCATCTAACAGTACTGCAACCATTACCTAGCTGGAACATGACAATATAGTGGCCTACTTCCCCGTAGACATGGGCAAGGAAATATGGAACACAGACAATCTTTTTACAAGAACAGAAAAAACACTCAGAAGGATAGTGCAAAAAATCCAGGAGCTAGCTAGTGTTAATAGCTCAAAGTTGAGGTAGAAAATGGAACAGGTACTAAATAAGGTGCTATTAAAATAAGTGCTGTGCCTTTAAGAGGTGTAAATAAACGTGTACTGTGTCTTTAAAAATGATAGAAGATGAATCTATCAATCGATATTGAGGAATACGTTGCTGAACAAAGACAGAGTGAAATTATTAATAATAAAAATAAGAATAAAACAAAAACAAAAACAAAAATGGGATTTAAAATAAACCACAATGTAACAAATAATTGGAAGATGCAGCAACAAACTTTCCCTGATTAGATACAGGGTAGCAGATAGTTGTACCAGATGCTATACTTTGCACTAAACAAAGATAAATGGATGAAATGGCACTACAGTATATAGAACTGTATGCTATAGCAATACATATCGCTGAGACATGTAGGCAATGGTAAAAAATCGTATGTTAAAAATCGTATGATAGAAAAAAACTGGTTTAAATGATAAAAACAGTTTATTATACAAATGAATGAATAAAAATATAAAAATTTAAAATTCATCAAAGATACAGGTCAGTCCATAGTTATATAGGTTACCAGTCTAGTGAAGTCCAAAAAAGTTCAAAGACCCTCGGATTGAGACAGGATGGTGATGGATTGAGCTGGCAATTTGTGTGCTGGAATCCGGCTGCCGGTGAGGACAGCGTGCAGATCGGTGTGTGCGTCCCAGCACAGACCTCACTCCGGGGGACATACACAACTGATGGACTCGGTTCACAGGTTAACCAAAGGTCCTGAACAGATAGGTGCTTCTGCTGGTAACTGCTGACAGAATCTGTATCTGGATTTGATCGTGATGTCTTACGCGTTTCGTGGGGAAATAGCCCCACTTCTTCAGATTCACTTTCTCAATCTTCTTACCATGGTTACCATTTCTTGTGCCTAAAATGAAGTAAATTAGGAATGCTTTAATATTTTGCATTATACTTAAACTTCTAAACACAATTTTTCATCAAGGAAGAATGTGCCACCCACCCAAACGACATACCTGCCCTGCCCCTCCTACTTCTTTGTGCTACAAAAAAGTGTGATCTGATCTGACTGAATACATATTTCTCCTTTCTGTTAACATAGGCAAAATAAAAATGTTTTAATGTATCTCTGCTTTTTTTTTCTTCAAATCAGTAGCTACGGTTCGGCAAGGTGCTTAAAACGTGTTGGCTTGCTGTTATGATTGGGACTGCACTGTTTATCTGGTTATCCAAATGCACAACCCATGGGGCTGGTTGAGTGCCTTTTACTTGGTCTATGTTATCCCATTGCATGTGTTTTAAGATTCTATGCTTCCTCATAACCCTGCTCAAAGCTCTGCATTTTTACCTATCAACCTCATATATTGTGGACATGTACAAGTATTTTGTGAAGATTTAGTAAGCTGTAAAAGAACCTGTTAGAGCAGGTGGGTATAAGGTTTACTCTCCCACTGAGCAGAGGCTGTACAAACACTTGTTTGGACTAGAAGAAACATAACTTTTTTGCTGTGTAGGGGTGTTGCTGGATGACAAAAAGGGCAAGGCTTCAGTCCAAGAGTAACATTTGTGGCCCCTTCCTCATATATTGACAAGGCCATCATAGAACTAAAACCATACAGCACAGGTTGTTATACATCTGAGAGTGTCTATCTAGTTAAATTTTTCTGTAGTTGAAAATTCCCAGGATTTTCTTCAGGTTGAGACATATTTTAACTATCTTAATAGAAGAGACATATTTAAACTATCTTAATAGCCAAATCAACTTATTCAAGGATATGCATCTCTTAATGCAACAACAGTCTAAGGTTAAGACAGGCAAAAACAGCAGTAATTAAGTACCTTGGTGAAACAGACATGTTTTCAGAAGTTGAGAGATAAAGTCACCCACCTTGAACAGGAATCTAGCTAAGCTGAGGGTTCAGGGCTAGACATTGCGGTACATTGTAAATATTCTAGAAAACCGCTACGGAAAAGGTAACAATCTTTATTGTGCCTTAGAGATCATTTAAAACACTCATTTAAAAAACTTTGGGCAAATCTTACAAAAGAACAGTTTTCTAACTCCATTTCTTTTGGAAAAATTATTTAATACAAAAAAATACATATCACTTTTTTATTTCTTGACATTATTTAGTGCTCACATTACATGCCAAAAAGAAATATGGAGTCAGACTACCAACAGAACACAAAGATCCTTTCAACACATTGTTGTGGTTCTAGTTGTAGGTTGAAAGCCCATGGTGTGAATGACAAAAAAATATAGATATCGAGTCAGGAGTTCTTCAAAATGAGTTAAGATATTTCTATTGAGGACAGTAATTTTTTTTTTTTTTTTATTGAGCAGAATTTTCTTTCCAGAACCTTCAGGAATGTACATGAAGTGCAATGGACTAATATTAGCAGATATCTCCTACACTTCTGGTTATACTTTGTCCTAAACATATCATAATGCAATCTAAATCTGCTGAAAGAAAACTAGACTTGTGCATTCCGATCACGATAATGTGTGCTTTGTTTTTGCTATATACTTACAAAAATATTAGCACCCTTGTGTAGAAGGAAGTGTTAAACCAACAACAGGTTTTATCAGGCATGAAGCACTTTCTTATCTTGGGTGGGAGGGTGGGGGGGCACTTTAGCGAGTCTGCAACTCCTCACCTTGAGCATCCCAGGCCAAATCAACACCCCCTATTCCCACAAACATGTAAGATCCAAAATGGCAATATATTATATGATGGGGATCAAACCAGCATCTTTGCAACGATGGGCCTGGAAATTAGATAGATATTGAATGATCAGAGAGCTACATGATTTTTTGTTTTACTTAAAGGGACACTTTTGTCACCAGAACTACTACAGTTTATTGAATTTGTTCTGGTGAGTAGAATCCTACCCTTCAGGCTTTTTGCTGTAAACACCATCTTTTCAGAGAAAATGCAGTGTTTACATTACAGCCTAGTGATAACTTCACTGGCCACTCCTCAGATGGCTGCTAGAGGTGCTTCCTGGGGTACTGCCATTCGGTGTCTCCAACCTCTGAATGGAGACATTGAACTTTCCTCATAGAGATGCATTGATTCAATGCATCTCTATAAAGAGATGCTGATTGGCCAGGGCAGCGTTCTGGCTCTGCCCCTTATCTGCCTCTTAGACAGTTACTTATTGGAAGATCCAGCAAGATCCACGTTGACAGACTTTTCTAGAGGCCTGCCGGACTCATTGATCCTTTACACTCTATATTTCTTGTGAAAATGATTAATACTCTAATGTACAACCCCCTCCCCCCTCAAACAGACTTGTTGAATCAATTTGTATGGAAGAAAAAAATATTTGGTAGCCCCAAGTCACCATACATCCCTGCAAGAAGGCCTTTTAATTTTTCTCAGCTCATCCATGCAAATGACTTGAAAAAAATGAATTGGATAAACAAAAAAGGCTCAGAAATGAGCCAACCAGTGTAATATGGTGTATATATTTAGCAGCACACTTGGTTCAAAGTTTAAGTTAGGATATGTAACCAATAAGGGGGGGGGGGGAGGGGCAGAGGAGGAGCAGTAAGAAAAAAATAAAAAATTATATCTAACTTTATATATTATATGTTTTTTAAATATATAATATAAAAATGTACATTTAAGGGTTTGGTTTTTTACAACTCCTCCTCCCCCCCCCCCTCCCCCCATAATTGTCATTTCTCCCTTGGGTTAGTGGCTATCCCCTAACTATTAATCATCTTTTTTTCCAATCAATCATCTATTTTTTTTTTTGGTGCCACAGACAGATTACTGAATCATGAATCAAACAAACACGCTCCTCCATTGTTCTGCTTGTTTGTTTCTTGATGCGTCCATTTAGTGCTTTGGGGTTTTGGAATTCGGATGACTCATCGAACGGCCAAAAGTCAGATGATTTTTTAAAACAGAATGCACGTTCCATCTCCATCCATTTTACCATGCTGTCGTCTTTTAACTCTAGGGGTAAGTGTCAAGAACACCATAGTGAGACTTCATAACTGCTCCTGCATTAATCAGTAAACATAAATCCCCCCAAAAAACATTCTCATACCCGTAACAACTTCAGTTAATTGAAGCTGTTATTGGGGCAGGAGTATCTGGGCACTATTTTAACTTTAGAGGTTAAACTGTTTTGTAATGGTTTAACCCTGAATTTGGGGCTCCTCTCTGCAATCCCACACAGTGTTGGTTAACAAAGGCCCCATGAACAAATCTTGCATACTGTCTTACTCCCACAGTACTTTCCTTACAGGTATCCAAACTCACTACCAGTTGCTCTTAATCAGCTTAACAATGAAACTCTGAAGCTGCAGCCCACAATCCCTGTATACTACTAGCCCAATGAGCCAACTGCATGCCTCCTAAGTGTCAGTTGGGAGGTACAGTACCTATTTTGGGCCCAAATCCCTCTGTCCCTTTATTGTGTCCTAATGTCCCTCTTTTACAGGAACATTTTTGGTGTGTCTGAATTTATAATATCCACAGCAATAACACTCATAGAAATGTGCCATTAAACTAGAATAAACGTGTTTAGAAATCAGTCTGCAAAAATAATATACATTGTTCTTGTTCTAAATTATATTGTAGTTTACTGTATAAATTGTTATTAAAAGGACAAAGAGGGACATTTTATTTTAGGGGTGTGACCAAGGGCGGGGCTATTCTGAGAACTTTTAGGTGACAACAATGTTGGGAGGTATACACTTGCCCGCCTGCCCCCTTTGCCAGCCTTCTCATGTTCCTATCTACCTGACTGTTAATCTGTCTGTCTATCCTCTATTTGTCTATTTATCTAACACACACATGCACACATTTGCTTGGTAAGGTTGAATAGAGTAAGAGCACTTATCCTTTGCCACCTAATTCACTGCACAATTATTATCCACAGACATGTAATTCTTCATCTTCTTTGTCATTAGATATTCAATCAACCAAATCAAAATGATAATTTTCACAAACAATACCTCAAGGTCTCAGTCTACAGAAAATATTGGTCATGTCTGTGGGTGTTTGCCTGTTCAAGAAGTACTTCAACTATGCTTCTGTAATTTGAGGATTGTATTGTAAATGTGCAGTATATAAACTTTCTATATATTATTCCCCCTGGTTGTCCAATTACACATTCTTGTCATATCTTATAAACTGATTGAGATATGGTCTTTTATTCCACACAGATGTGACCATTATTGTGAATGTTCAATAGAAAGCCTATATTAAAATTGTCCTCGTAAATGGAAAACCCTTATTATATCACAGTAGGATTAACAAGACAACAACAAGAATAAAAACAATGACACAATTGGGCCCTCAATTTTGTGTTTTAATCTGCATTCAATTTGATAATTTCTACTGAACTGATGAAACAATATAACATATTAAAACATGTTGAATTATGTTTGACTTTTTTTTAACAGATGAATCTACTCTGTAAACTTAAAGCCTTTTCCTCTTGTATCACTGATCAAGAAGTCTAAGTATGAGGGTGCATGCTTAATATCTGCTAGAAACATTAACAGTATTATAATACTGAAAGAAGAGTAATCCTAAAATAATATCACGTAATGCAAATTGCACCCCGTTTTTTGCTCTCCACAAGTTTAAAGGGTAATCCAGACGTGGACCCCTTGCTCACGGTGCCTAGAGAGATATCAGCTATGCCTCACTGATGATGCCTAACAAGGCTGAAACGATCGTCTCGGGTTGCTGTATCTCTCGTGCAGAGGGAACTTGCTGGCATTTTGGATCTGGTCTGCCCATATGGGTGGCACCAGTCTGATATGTTTCAGAGATGTTCTCTCTGTAATGGTACAAGATGAGCTAAAACCAGCTTGAGATCTGAGTGGGGACCCACCGAAGGGCAGGTTATTTCAGCTGCTGCACGTTCTCAGTATTCTCTTGCGCCCCGTTTTTTTGCTCTCCCTAAATATTAATTAATTTCACTTGGTCTAGTTGCCATTTGGACTCACACTTCAATCCATTTTTTTAATAGCTGCGAGTGTTATGATCTTTGTGAAGGCCTCAAATACAGCATTGACTTCTCCTATGAAATAAATATTCTGAAATCTTTCTCAAAGAACTTGATATGGTGTTTTCCCTGTGTTTTGTACATCTTAAAGGCATGAATTGGATACCTGATATGCACGTCTTGTCTCAAAAGTGGTATTTATACATGCCATCAAATGTAGACATTATCAGAGTAGGACGTCTTTCCAGATGTCTTCCTCTAGAATTTTTAATAAATAAAAACAAAAACATAATTATCTTTTAGTGGTAATCCACTGGTTTGCAGGCTGTACTCCAAGCGACAAGGCATTTTCACTTTTTAAAACAGCAATAACTGAGCTGAAAATCATAGCAGCATTGGAAAAACTCCAATTCACCAATTTTGGCCAATTTGACCTATGAATTTCCATAGTCAACTTCTTCCAAAATTCAATAAATAGCCCTAAAATGCATTTGTTTCCCGTGGTTAACCAGTAACCCTATAAAGGCATGATTTTACACACGCTTTGGGCAGGTTTAATCTCAGTGGAATGTACTCAGACCTCAGTAAGAGTAGCCCAATCCTGAAAATCAACTAATAATCTCAACCAGCTTTTAGCATTGTTGTGAAACCTGTATGAGAATCTTGGCTTCCAACCCAGGAAATGGATAATAATCAATCAAACACACTGTGGGTAATCCTTTTTTTTACTGCATTATAACAACCTATGTAAATGTACCATAAAAAAAAATAATGCATTCCCTTCCAATCCTAAATTGTAAGATGGTAGCTTCCTATGTTTATCTGATTTACAAGTAACAACATTATAATTATACACCTCCAAACAGCAGATAATAGAAGTACATTCCCCATGTTACTTTTATTGTTGACAAACATTTCTATTAACAAAAGACATCAGATAAAGAATATTAATCACAACATAGCCTTTGTTTACGATAGAGAAGACAGAAAATTGATAAAGCAAACGTATTGCAACTCCGTGTTAATGCTCTGAATTATTAGACTGTAGGGAACAACAACTGTGTTCTACTGTAATTATAATATACACTTTTTAAAACTGTCGGTTCGACTGTAAGTTGATGCATTTGGTGTACTGCTTAGTATGACTTCATAGATTAAAAATAAATTAAAAAAAGATAACTACAGTAAAGTCAAAGGAAACAAAATAATTTAAATATAAAATACGTTCTTCGGATATCTTTTTATTTAGCCTAAGAAGAGAGGTTTGCCCAAGGGTGTTCAGTACATAAAATTATTTAGAAAAAAAAGAAACAATTAATTTATCTCTTTTCCAGCTTGCCCTAAAGTCATACGGTTCTCACAAATGGAAATTTATTTCATCATAAAAACCAACACTTCATTTATCTAAATACCCGGTGCGATTGGAAGATACATTTCAATTAATTCTTCTACCAATATGTTATCTGTTCTTCATTGGAAACCTTTTATAGTGTTAAAATTAACAATTGTGCAGTTGATGGCTGGATGAATCCACATGGGAACATGCAAAGGGCCTCAGATAACACAACATGTATACATCATTCATGAGAACAATTCATGAAAGAAAAGTTATCTGTGTTTTGAATGACATTGGAAGAACTAAATAGGAGTCAATTTGAAGAAGGGACATCTCCTTCTTTTGTGCTTTCTGGCTTTTCTTTATTTTTTTATTATTTTGTTGTAATATACATTTTCAAAATTAATTAACCATTAACTGCAAGATAAATGACTTTCTGTTGTGTTAAGGAAATGCTGGTCTTGTTGGTGAGAGATTATTTCACATTAGCAGCAATCTATAAAGAAAGCCTTTTCCAGATAAGGTGGCAACTGTACTTTGAAAAAAGACAATAGGTAATGACAGACAGCCAGTGTTTACCAAATATAATAAAGGTTCGGAGGTTTCCACTAACTGATCACTTACATACACACAGTGATTCCAGACCAGAACAGTGTTTCAGCTTACAATATCTATGACAAAGTAGAGATGGCTTTAGTGTAATAGCTCAGCACGAAATCCATCTCCCTGCAAATTCCAGTTACAATTTTGTTTTGTTTGAATATCATTTAACCTTTTCTATTGCTACAGGAACTTTATCCGATGTCTTGCTTTGTGCTGTGTTAAAAGCGCTCATTGAATTGTTACTGATCCCCCTGCTTGGTCATACTAGATGTCAATTGCGTAAAATGTACTAAGGTGTGAGAGTAACCTCTTCATCCCTATAGAGCCTGTGTGATAAAATGATAGAGACTCTTTAGTAAATACACCCAACTAAGAAACTGATATCCAATCGAAATATCTAATATTTGCAATGTGTTAGTATGATGTCTTATCTGCATATAAGGGGGAATATAGCGGCAGGGCAGAATGTAATGCGTGGTATTCCGTTAGCTAGGGAAAAAAAAAACACATAATAAATTAGAATCATGCCCTATAGCTCCTGTGCTATTATGTAGAAGCCATATGCATGCGAGATAGACTTGAGACAGTTTAATAAATGACAAATTTCCCCAATATAGAAACTCATATTAAAGCATTTACAAGCTACACAGCTGTGCTGAATATGCAATGATCACTGATTTTGTATTATTTTACGTGAATGCCTACATGTGAAAATTTATTATTAAATATTTGTGTTTGTTATGCAGCAATTTCATCTCTTTGAGTTTTCTCTAGCTTGTTATTAGAAAAATATAGGTGTTTCGTTGTGATCCTGGTAATAATTACATTTTTAATCTTGCACCCTATTGAATTCTGTATATTGTGTTTTTAATCCATGCCATGACTTGGCATATGGCCATATGCGACTATGTTGCCCTAATATGGAGAACTTTACTGGGTCATCGATTGTAAAGGAGAAGACTCGTAGCCAAAGACTCTGAGATTCATTTGAAAGATACTTTTGCAAAATTAATTTTCAGTATAGTCTGTTATATTATTACCTAATCTGGGAACGTGTTTGCCATACGTTCCATTTAAGCTCTGTAGATATAAAAAAGGGGGTATAATAGGTGCTCACTCCAATACACAATAAAAATAGGCTGCGGTACCTAATGCAAGGATTCCCAACCTTGTAACAAAAGGATGCAAAAAAGAAGGAAAGAAGGAAAGGAACCGCGCCCCAAATAGTGTTTAATATATAAAATATACGTACATAGAAATTATGAACAATTCTTGTTTTTCCTCAAACAAAAAAACAAAGAAAAGACATCATAGTGTAGTATATTAAAATAAGGAAAAAATTGTGGAGTAAGTTGAAGTAGTTTGCACTCACATTTAGTAGAGCTTTCCAGGAGCTCTACCTTAATATGGCTTGGACGGAATTATCCCCGTCTCAGGATCTGTGTCACAGCGGATACTTCCAAACTTTCAATAGTGGTGGTGTTTATAAAAGAAATAAAAAAGAGCTCAAATGGTATAGTATATACTGATAAAATGTGTAGAAATATAAATGGAAGGTAAAGTACTCACATTTCCTAGAGCAGAAACTTGCTCTAGTGTAATCTGCTTGGGTGGTACAATCCCCACCAAGGATATGGTAACCAGGAAGTAAAATATAAAAAGGATATATATAGCTTTAAAATATAATTTTAATAACACATATATATAATAAAATGGCTATATATAAAGTAAGAGAGTCCCACTTAACGCGTTTCGCCCGTCAGGCTTCTTCAGAAGCTGCCACAGTCTAAGTGAAAAAAAAAATCATCGGTTTATACCGTTAAACTAACCCACCTGCATTCAGACAATGTTCTGTTGGATTAAGGTAATATAAGGACATGGTTCTTCGAATAATATATTACCTTATCTTTTAAACTCCTCCCACAGTAACCACCCTCTGCATGTTTGAGGGATTGTAGTCAAGATTTTGTGCCAATGATGTGAGAACCTACATAATCTAAACTTAATCTATTCTAATCAAAAGAAAATTAGAGCTTTGAAACTGCAATCAGTTACAGATGTGTGGACAATTAACATGATGGAAATTATGCATTATTTAACAAATAAGCAAATGAACCCACATGAGCTGTTTAATCAATCTAACAGGTTTAAAATGGACTCATTTTGAAACAATTAGGCAGAAGAACAGAAGTGTTATTTTGAACAGGAACTTAGCGATCTTATGTCTGCTGTGTGCTTAATGAGTTTACAAATTAGAAAAATATGAAAAAGCTGCTTTTATTAATTACATGCATTTAACTGGGCTTGATTTATTTAAAGTTTTTAAAGTATTTAAAGTAATCAACAACATTAACATCTAAGAAGGCATGAGATATTTTCTGTTGATTTTACATGAACATTGCATTCTTGGACAATGGTGATCAGTATCAAAGAAAAAAAATGCATGTGTTTTAATGTATTAATTTATGGAAAATTCAGTATATCTGGAAAAATATTAAATTACTTTTTCTAACTCAGCTCCTGGGCTGACATCAGAGAGGAACTCACCACTTTCTGTTGATTGATCTCCTTCTCACAAGGGAAACACTTTTAAGATGCTGGGAGGAAATATGGCACAATTGACAAGTTACAGTTGCAAACAGAGAAATTCTATTTTTTGTTTTCACATTGCCAGTTCTGTCTGTGGGACTAAGAAATCGCCAACTTTCAGACATAGTTAAACTTAAAGGAACACTGGTGGATATGGTGCTAGGAGTGTCCTGGTGCTATTCCAATGTATTTTGTCAAGCCATGTTAAAACATATTAAACATTTAGTTGGATCCCCTGTGCCCAGTTTCCTGCAAGAGAATCGGGATATCTCTTTGCCTCTTAAGCACAGCAAATACTCCAGCTGACAATCACAGCCAGTGCGTATGCCTCTATATGGATACTGGATTCTCTTGCAAAGTATAATCTGGGAGCTGGGAATGAAACTGCATGTGCCCAGGTATGTTGTAAACCATTGTAGAAGTTTACACAAATTTCACTGGGAGGGGTCCAGGGCAATCCTGGCACTGTAGCCAGGACACTACTGACAGCATAGCAAGATGTAGTGGTTATGATGCATGAAGTGTTCCTTTTAAGATAACTTTCCTTGCCTTGTATGTATGCTGAAAGGTGACCTGCAGGTAAAACCGGAACTTCTTCTCCAGATTTTACTACAGCTCACAGAGCTCAGCGAGGGGCGTTTTTAGCATTATCAATTTGGTACAGCCAGTCCATTGCTATTGTTTCAAAGTAAGTTAATTATTTTACTTGTTTCTCTTCCAGTTTACTTTCGGTGCTTTAGACTTGTTCATGATTGTGGTCTAAGTCAAGGCTAGATGTTAGGTCTGGGGTAAGCTTATATTTTGCTTGAACATTGTCATTCAAAAATGATAATGACCTTGTTTTATTTAGGATTTTTTGAAACTTTTTATATTTTAATGTAATAATTAAATTTTAATATATAATTGAACTTATATCAAAATAATAATTTAAAATGAATAAAACTATTTTAAAAAAACTGCCCAATTTTGATTAGTCTGCAATAAGTGTGTAGATTGTCCCAATGCTTTATTTTGATAACTAATATTCTATTTATTTGGTAACTATGGCGGAAATGTCCACAGATTTCAGAATCTATGGATGGCATAACTTCTTTTCTGTTTCCCATTTATCATTAGAAATACTGTACAGTATGACCTTACAAACATTCCATTAATCTAAACACATTGCATTATATATTATATTTTTCATCACTACTGGTGTCCAAATCTCATTTTTTTCTACAAAAAATGAGATCTTAAAATATCTACCCTGTCTAACTCTTTCACAATCTTTGCTTAGCCTTTATCAAACATTTATATTGTATCGCTTACATCACGCAAAGTAATTTTCAGGTTTTATTTGCAAATACATATTTCAATGTCAACACTGAAAAAATATAGATATTTTACGTATATAGCTTTCATGTAGCTTCCATAGATTGGATGACAAGTGAACAATCTTGGCATATTTTTGTTGAAAGAAAAAAATAGTTATTGAAAAATGATCTACATAAATCTTAAAACTTTTGGATACCAGTGACCTTTTGTATTGAATTTGCCAATCTGTTAAAAATACAAACACATTTGATATATATGAATTAAAGGTTAGAACCAAACTGCTCGCTGGATTCTCTTTTCTAAATTCATTAAATTAAATATATTCTATTCATAGAATGTGTTGTGCAACTTTTCAAACTGATTTGATTTGAAACATGTTTTTACACAAAGATGTTTGCTTGCATTATCTATATAGCATAAGAAAATTAGACCTTGCCAGCCTTAGAGGTGTGTGTATATATTCATCAAAATTATTATGTGTCATAATATCCTGATGGAGAGGCAATAATATTGCCTCATTGGAAAAGGGAAAAGCTCTTGGTACAATAAAGGAGACAATATCCACTTACTTTGTGAGAATAGGTGTAGCTATAATAATTGTCCTCCTTCTTATACTTTCCAGCATAGGATAGAAATTCAATTAGAGCCATGCGTAAGATCACAAAAGGTACGCAATGTCTTAGCATTTTATGAGATGATCGTCTTTCTATAAGAATCTACTTTAAAAGTAGTTTTATATCTTCTTTTTACAGCTGAATGCGCCTGGGCACAATGAGTACTCAATCTCATCTAATGTCACACAGTACCTCCAGGATCTATAACAAGAATATGGTGTTTATTATATGCTCTATCCTAGATATAGAACATGGTAATTTGGTTTATCCAAGGATCAATACGATTAAACATTTACTATGATCAATCCTAGGGATCCCTTCCTCAATCAACCAAAATGTTTATAGACGAACTTACTCCTTGCAGAAAGCATGCCTCTTGGAGCTCCTTGTTGCTTTTTTATTCTGTGCTGTCTTGGTACCCTTTAACTGTTTGTATGCCTCCAAGGTCCTCTTTGCACACAGTCCCATGTACCTCCTATTTCATGTCTCATCATGGAAAGTTTTAGCTGAGGGTAGAAAACTAGATTAGTATTCAAGGAGACTTTTTTTTTTGTTTCTTTTTTTATTTTTTATTTTTTATCAGGAGAGGAACCAGGGGGCAGGGGGTGACATGGGGGAGGGGGGGAGAGGGGGGGCTTTAACAGTTAAATTGATATGCTTTCCTGAAAAAGTGAGTTTTCAATTATTATTTTTAAAGCAATGGAAACTGGGTGAACGTCTAAGGGAAGGGAATTCCACAGGAAGGTGCAGCCCTAGAGAAGTCTTGAAGGCGATTATCAGAGATGGGAGTACGGACAGTGGATAGATGTAGGTCTTCAATAGAGTGTATGGGCCTAGAAAGGACATACTGGTTTTATATCTGCAAAGTCTTTTCACATATTAGACTTGTAATCAGGAATAAAATGTGACTCCTAGCTATTTTTATATGTGAGTAGAAGAAATCCTTGAAACCTGGAAAATCTATGTTATTCTAAACAAGGTTTAAATATAAATACAAACAATGCAGAAAGTTATAAAGCCTCATCCTTTGATGTTTGCTAATGATGGGTATACAAACAACACATAATTAAAATGTTACTCCATGTACCATAATCATTTCAGTGATATGAAGTGTTCATGATGCAAGGAATCTGTATTTGCAGTGTTTCAGTATGAAATGTTGCACATATAGATGTATTTGAGGTTAATGCTGGATGTGCTGGATGAGTCATTAGCGGCCTAACTAATGGGAATGCTGTGCGTAGAATGTGTTCTCTTGTATTTATTGTTATTGTTTCTTTAAATAATTATGTTCTTTCCCTTCAAGTTCACATGTCCACTGACAATAAACAGCCTTTTTAAGACCACCCTGTCAATTAACCAGTGCACTTTTATTGTACTGACACCAGTCTGTCATGCTCCTGTGCCTTGCATGTTTCCACTAACTAATTTTTCAGGTCTCAGAATCTCAAGCTCAACTCAGAACTGATTTTCCACTTACTTCAGCAGGAATTCCTTCAGAATCCTTATACTTACATTGGATCCCTATGCTTACCTTGTTTAATGCATTTCTTCATTGAATTTAAAATATTTCCAACTGTACTGCTTGGAGCTAAATAAACTTGCATTTTTGCACTTATCTATTGCCAGTCAGTTTACAGTCTGTATATTTGTTTTTTCCCCTATGGGAATTACTTTCTGCAGGAATCACTGACGTGCCTCATTTAATTAATCCTTGTTTTTAGTTTGTCTACTCTGGTCATAAATTTGAAATTCACTTTCTGTGAATAATCCTATATATGATTCTATTTCAAGTTTAATTGAATGCACTTTTGTTTGTTTTCATGATGGTCTCATACACTGTACATACACCATCTGTTTCCCAAACTTTAAGGAAGCTGGTGAACTGCAAAACAACAGTGTACAACACAAATTAAGAAGTGAAGGGAAGGTTAAAGATAGTTGCAAAATAAACAATAACATATTTATCACTAGGTCTTGCTACACCAATGAATACTTTTATATTTTTGCAATAAAATCTAGGAATCCCACTTGTCACCATGTACATGCCTCCTTTGCACATACCTGTTAATGGTACTTGAAAACTGGTGAGATCTCTCACTAAAGTGTGAATTAATGGGGATTTTAAAGTAAATTGAGAGTGTATGGTCAAATTATAAGTTAGCATTGTTGAAACGGAAAAATATTCCCGTTCTTAGATATATTTTTAGTTCCGCTATTTTGGTCTAAAATGTGAAATTCATAACAATTCAAACTATAAATTATTCCTCTCTTGTAACTGTCACTAGTCTAATACTATCCTTACCTTTTGTGTCACTTTACCCCACTCCCTCTACCATGTAAGCTCATTGTGCAGGGCCCTCAACCCCTCTGTTTCTGTGTGCCCAACTTGTCTGGTTACAACGACATGTTTGTTCGTCCACCAACTGTAAAGCGCTGCGGAATTTGTTGGCGCTATATAAATAATAACATAACAATAATAATAAATAACCCTGAAAAACTCTGCCTTGTACAATAAATGCCTTCAGGCGCTATTATTTCTGTATAAAGGCCCTATGTATGAATAATCCGTTTTCAGTGATTAAAATCCAGAAATTTAGTTTCAGCTAAAAATATGGTCCTGTGGTATTTTTAAAAAAAAAACAATTATGAGTGTCCTTTTAACTAGGAACTGTAGATTTAAATCTGATTACCAACTCACAATTCTCTTTTCTCTGAATGATTTATAGAGTATTGTCTTCACGTGAATACACTGGTTATTGTCAGAAGAGTTACTAATTACTTTAACTGAAGCACAAAGCCATGTATTAATCTTGTACGTTCACACAATGAGGCCCTTAGTGTTATTGTATAGATATGTCTAAATCTAGGCTCCATATTATTTCATTATGCTGCCTTGCTTGTGTCCTAAAAATACAGTGGAATCCTTATAACTGTAACAATAATATTTTTTAGAGGAGAATGTCTTTGGCAGTAACAAAAAACGACTAACTGTAGGTACAATAATGTCTTTTTAAATAAGAGTTTAAAACAGTTTTTTAAAGTATTTTTTTAAGGCTATTATAAATCCCATAATGACATGGATGATTACACCTCCAGTGTATGGAAGTTAAGCAAATGAAATAGTAATTTTACATTTTTTTATTTTTTTTATTCTGACATTGTTGCTTACAGGGTACACGTGTACAAACACAAATTATTAACAGGTATTAATTGATGCGTTGATCACCTCCATGCACATAGGAGGCCCTAATCTCAATGAAAATTGGGATATATATGTCTTCCAAGTAGTGGCACCTGATATATATATATATCCTTGTGCTTTGCACTTGATGTTCCAATTGATATTCGCCCCACTGCTGTACTCCAGCCACATAAATAAATAAACTTGATAGAGAGCACTCAGGGGTCTTTTAAGGTAATAACTAGTGCATTATTGTAAAAAGCAGGAAAATTGCAAACAAATACAATCAACTTTTCCATCTACACAATGGGACTTTCTTGAAAAAAAGAGGACTGATTGTTTTATTTGCAATTTTTCTGATTTTTATAATAAATCAGTAGTTATTACCCCTGAGTACTCCCTATTAAGTTTAATTATTTTTAAACATTATGTGTGTCAGTGTGTGTCTGTGTATCTGCATGTCTGTACCTGTGTATCTGCATGTGTATCAGTGTGTGTATCAGTATATGTGTCAGTGTGTTTATCTGTGTGTCTGTGTATCCAGATGTATATCAATGTATGTATATGTATTTGTACACTACACACAAATACAACCCTGTATTCAAACGTCAACACTACATATAGACACATCTTACACTCAAAGGCAAACACTACATACAAGTAAACCATTGCTTTCAAATGGAAACAGTATATAAAACACATAACAATACACCAAATACTGTATACCCAAACATTCACACACATGCTCAATACACAAACATGCTTACCTTTAAACATGCATACATTCCCAGTGCTAAATACCACCCTGCAAGGATGGGCACATGGTAGACTCCAGTTGGCATAGCATTGTACCACAGATAGGCATCTACTTTTTTTTTTCCCATTTTTGTGATCGGGGGGCCTTAAACAAATGATTGCACCAGGGCACTCTCTACTTTAGTTCCTCTACTAATATTGGTTATGTATATTGTTAATCACATGAAAAAAGAAAAGAAGAGGGATAGCAAATAGTGAATATTATATCCCAACGTTAGAGCTAGCTAAAATATATTTCCAAGTGCATTCGAAAATACAACTACAATATCCTGAAGAATACATTTAAAAACACTTAAGAATAATTAAAGAAATAGAAAAACAGAACAACATAAATCCATATTTATCCATCTAAAAATTAAATAAATCAAAATCAACATTTCATCACATTGAGGTTTATGTGTTTAATCTAAAAAAACATTTTATCTCCTCCTGGCCCATTAATTGAAATCACCACCACTCCAATTTTTCATTACTGACTTAATGCCCCAAAAACTTTTAAACCCAGAATTTTTATCCTGATGAAAGATTTAGTGTAATTCTGAAAAATCTATTTGGCTGAATAAAAGTTCAGTTTTAATTCTTTAAAAACTCCTAGAGTGCTATCCGTTTAAAATCTTTTAAAATGTGCAGGATTAAGAACCAGGTATAATTATTCGATGTGCAAACCTGAGAGTGCAGGTACTTTTTATTCTGTTAATGTATGAATATACAAATACGATATCCACATTAACATTAACACTTTTCTATAGTGTCCGGTTGTGTGTCCAAAATGCATGTTTAAACCCATAGTTTATGTTAAAACCCATAGACTTCCATGTAAAACTTTGATAAAAATGCATTGTCTGGATTACAATAAGATGCACGAGTGTCTCTTGTTTTCTATAGATTCTAGTTTATACTATATCTTTATCTCTGCCTTTCTTTATCTCTGCATGTTCTTCTCTAAATCCTATAACTACCCAGAATATTACACATCTAATGCAGAGAGGTTAAGCAGAAGTCATTCCTTAAGCCTGCTTTTTACTGAAAATTCTAATGGAACATAGTGCTAGAAATACAAAGAATTCTTAACACTTCAATTTTAACCCCTTAAGGACCAAACTTCTGGAATAAAAGGGAATCATGACATGTCACACACGTATATATTAAACAGCAATGTTTTCAGGTGCAGGGTTAAAAAATAGGTTAATGCACCCCAGCTTACTTCATTGAGATTAAGTGGTCTGGGTACCTATAGAATCCCTTTAACAACTTGTACTGCTGCTTATAGTGTTCTATTTAGATTTATATTATAATGTCCAAAGTAAAAGGGGCACTTACCTATAGAAAACTAGATTATAAACAATAGGTTATTATACAGGTTTTTGTCTCTGTTTCTTATAGACCCGTGAGTGCTCCTGATTTTTCATAACTTTAATTTTAGTTTTTTTTAATCCATATCTCTCTCTTGATCCTGTCTATCTTGACAGGTGGATTTTGCTGTCCAAACATTGCCGGTTAAATTGGTAGCCAGGTCCCCAGTAACGTCCACGTCATGGTATTATATAAGCAGACACCTATTGTATTTCAAATACAACATATTTCATATTGATAAAACAAGACCCTTAAATGTAATGGAAAGTGTTTTAGAGCATCAAAGCTGTTAGATGTTCTACAATTGTCACTCTGAATGTTAGTTTACCAATCGCTGAAAATCGCAGTATTGCAGAGAAAGGGTGTCTGCTTTTCATGCACCGTTTTTGAACATTTCCCAATTGCACTTGATTGTTTCCCATCTTCTTATACTAATATTACTAATTATTCTTCAGGAAAAAAAGAACAGAAATAATAAAAGAGGAAGAAAATGTGTTAGATGGATTATTTTGGAGCACTGCAGAAAGTCACGAACATATGTAAAAATGTTGCAAAATGTATTAAGGGTAGAGTAACAGTTTTATACATAACGAATGGCACGTGCTCACAAAACTGGTGCACATGTAAAAAGAGAACACACTTTTTGTATGTAACCCCTTTAATAAACAAATTATTATTGGGCTTTCATTAATTTGCCTGCAAAATAAGTTACCCCATGTTCGGAGGAGGGTAATAATAATACCTATGGATGAATGGGGGGCACATAGGCCGAGAACACCATCTGGCTCTCTCAGTTTATCACTGGCTGTCTAGTGAGAGAAATAGTATGTATTAGCATAGGTGCCAAGCTTTGGGGTTAATCAGTTGGGATACAGTTTTACCCCTGAATTTTAATATTCAAAATACAAGATTGGATGCTGGGAGACTTGCCTGGACATTAAGGACATTACATAACACTGCTCTTACCTCACTAAACAATGGTCAAAACAATGGCATCCGGACACGGCTGCCCAATTACAACTTGAGCTGAAGCTGTTATGGGGTAGGAATGTTCTTTTAGAGTTATTTGTTGGGTGGACGAGTTGTAATTTAATAAGCGGGCAAATTTCATCACATATATGAAAGTAATAGTGAAGTGTTGCTGTGATGTGCAGTGCTCCCAATCAATGTTCGATAATAATGTTTATTTCAGTATTTAGTTTAAATGTATTCATTTAGTTTACTATAATGAGTTTAATGTAAAAATGAGTCATTGCACCTGGAGACGTCATAACAGTACAAAGCTGATATCTGATTACTTGGCTGTAATAATCTGATTATCATGGGATTTACATTAAGATTCAATACATATCTTATCGTTCTTTGATTGCTATGTTAGAAATCAGGGATGCCATTAGAGATTTGTTGTTTGAATTTTCAATATGGTTTAATTTCAGCCATTTATAGACTCACAGAAATAAATATTTTGCTTTTGTAGCGCTAGAGATAGATGTATTCTGTGTACCTTTATTTTAAAATAATTGCGCAGTGACTTTGAGAGCTATTTGTAAAGGTCATATACTCAGGACAAATTCCACATTTCATTCTAGGTTTCCCCTTTGTGCTTTTAGAAACAGATTTAGGAAGGGAAGAATAAAGAACAGTGGTCCATTTTATTTCTTTGGCTGAAAACTGAATGAAGATAGCTTGATGTCCCTCGAGGCACTTGAGACATGTGGGCAATCCAAAGCGATTTCTGCCATTTAACTTCCATATTATCACTAGTCCTTTTTCTTCATTATTCTCCACTTATCCAGCATAGCATCACTATACAGGGCAAATAGAGAGTTGTAATTACCCAGGCTGCCACCTGATAGCACCCTTTTTATCATCTTTAACTCAGGACGCCTTCACGTTTCATCACTGGATAAAACTTGCCCATGGCAATGTGTATGATAGAACATCTCAGAGATACATTTAAAGTTTTTTCATTTATCTCTGTACAATGCTGAACCCAAGCAATTATCAGACACACTTGATAGTGTGGATGTTCAGATTTTGTGTTTTTATTGCTTTTTCTGTTCTCTTTTTCTGCTTTTTTTCTGTTCTCTTGGAACACAGAGATAAAACAGCAGACTTTATCTTGTTACTTGCAATCTAATTTCTTTTATTCAACTCATTAAACCATCGCTATGACCATAAAAATGTATTCGGAATTTTAGTTCAGTTTTATATTTATCTTGGCCTAAAGTTATGCAGCTATATTTTACTTTTAAATAACAATACATGGTGTGTAGTTTTACATAATTATACTTTCCTTTCCACTAGATAACACTAAAATGTCAGGCTATTGATATTTTGTTTTATTTTTAAGTTTGCTAAATCCACACTCCAGTGCAAATTAGTCTACATCTGTCCAGTTCTAAATATGCATTTACTATATTTTAAGATGGCAAAATAATCAAAGTATTGCAGTATGCAACAATACCTTTTTATTGGTCTAAGACAGTGGTAGTAAACCTGGTCCCTACCTCCCACTATCAAGATTTCATGGTGGGCGGTGGCAGATAATGAGTGGCCAGGTGGGTACGGATGTGGGTTTTGGAGGTGCATAGATTGAAGCCAGGGGGTTATGGTTTCTCTCCTGTCACTTGATTGCTAAATCTAGGGATTCCGGCTCTTTTATACCACCCTGGGGAAGCTCCAGTGACTTAGCTGCCCATATATGGACACACACAAGCTCGTGATGTCACAATGAAACATCCTTACAATGAAACATTATTAAAAAAGCAGGAAGCTGCTGGGCAACACAACCACGTGCTCTGCACAGGCGTGCGCCTCCCTCCAGCCATCGAGAGAGACGTCACAAAAACACCCAACACGCATTGCGTGAACGCCTCTGTTTGCTAAATATCTCTCAATGGCTAAAAGGACAGAGGGGCCGGATGATGTAACATGCTGAAAGAGGAGGGGAGGAGCCCATGCACTCAATTTCAAAAGGAGGGAAAGCAGTTATAAGAGTGGCGTTTAGAGTGTCTGATATTGAACTTTGGCAAGCGAAGTTCTGTTATTTTCGGTTTACTTGGTTCACTTAAAATAAAATAAAAGAAAGAAGGAAAAGAAAAAAGGTAAAAGAGGGAGATTGAGAAAATAAGAGAAAGGAAAAAGAAACCCCAGATATATAGATATTTCTTTTTTCAGTTTTATTTTTTTATGTTGGCTAATAATAAAGTGGGCTACCTAGTTCAGCCTTTCTGTTGGTGATTGCAATAAGGAAGGAGAAAAGAGAAGAAGAAAGGAAAAGGAAGAAAAGTAAAAATTGAAAAAAGAAAAATAATTGAAAAGTGGAACTTCTTTTTTATGGTGACACGTAATAAAAATGGCCACCTAATACAGCATTCTTGTTGGTGTTTGTAATAAAAGGGAAAATAGAAGTGTTAAAGGCTTTAAATAATTTAGTTAATACAGCACCCGTGGGCGCTAAGGAATTTTACCATCAAAAAAAGATACATAAGCAGGTGGTAGGTATTAAAAGGTTGACTACCGTGGTCTAAGATAATATATAAAGACAAGCTTTCAAGAGTTGTCCTCTCCATCCACATTACTATATTTGACATATTTACCTATATGTATTTAGTTGCGAACAAGTATTATAACAAGTTACATGTTACATTGTTTTATTTAATAAGGAAGAGTCATTTGAAAAAACAAAAAAATGATGTAATACAAAATAATAAATACTAGAACACATAAAACCTCAAGATTAAGACCTCCATTTAATATTTGTGGATAAGCTATTCAAATGATTTATACATTTTTTTTTTTATATATTTTAATATTTAGATTTTTTTTTTAAGCTAACCAAAAATATGAAATAATTTGATACATTATCCAAATACATTAAATTGAGGCCCAAGTAAGAATGTTAAAAAATGTACTTTGCAATAATCACAAACGCAGGACCTAATTTTAATCCTAAAGTACTTGACACTTTGCAGCTGATAGATTATACAATTAAATTAAACTAATGGCATATTAAAATTACAGGTAGAAATTTGGTAATAAAACAATTCATTATATGTATTTTAACCCACCCCTTTCAAAATTATTCACAGATAGTGATATTGCTTTGCCTATGAAAAATAATAATGGGATATTTTATATTTGTGCTTTAATACAACATACGGTAGTTGCTTCGATTGTTTTTGTTATTTTCCACTGCATGAAATATAACGAAAGATTTGAGAAGGCTACACAATATCAACAAATATTTAGATATATGGGTAGGAAGTGCAGAATTATTTTTTATATTTACGTGTAAAAGAGAAAATCATTTGCAACTTGCAATTTTAAAACCTAAAAAGTGTAACTTGCCTTGGTGCCCATACAAAATTAGAATTAGCCCTGACTGTATCTGCTAATTAACCCGGCTAGTTCGTGGATGAGAACAGAAAATAGCTAATATAAGCCAATGTACCAACAGGACTTGAAATATGTAAATACCAACACAATGTTGTGCCCCCACCCAGAATCCCTGTTAAGACCTGGGAACATGAAGCTCATCGTCTATCTTTAGGAATAAAGGAAGATACTTGAATTTCTTCTATTTTGCCTCCTGCAAATATGGACTAGGAGAGGAGGACAGCTGGTGCTTCCATGAGTTTTTTTGGGTATCCTGCAGGCACTGGACACATTTTGAAAAATTATTTATGTAATTTTCTGTAGGAAAATTGGTATAAATAATGCCAGGTTCAACCAGAAACAGTTGACAAACTTTATTTTTTTATCCTGTGCTTTCCTGCAGGGTAGATATTTTGAGATTAAATAGATTGAGGAGCATCTTGGGTAGTGAAAGTTTATCATCCATTTATGCCTATTTCATGAGCCGATTTCATGAGTTGATTTCTCATACTAGTGATAAAATGTAGAATTCCCTTACTATTTTTTAGGAAAACTATTGAATGGCAATAAACAAAATAACATTTTACCTTTTACCACAACCCACTGAGTGAACCTCACATAGTCCCTTACAATGGTCAAGTATTCCGCAGCAACTTAGACAACTGAAATTAATTTAAACACAATTTAGCACCTCCAACCCTTTGGGTATTTACTGCAATCACTCTCCATGGGAATTCAACTGAACCCACTAATAACTTGGGTGACAATTATTCATATTTTGCAGGTCGATATCTCATTGCGTGTGCAGTACTTCTTAAACTAGTCTTTATCGACAACATCACTGCAACAGAGCTAGCATTATACTTAAATCCTTGACCTTTGTTGGTCATATAAGTCTGATTCAAGAAACATTGTTCTAAAGTCCGTAAGAATACAAACCGTCTTTGAACTATTATTTACAGCAAATGGGACTAACCACATTTTAGCCTTAAAATACATATTTAGCAATGTCATGAACAAACATTCATTTAAACATGTAGAATATGTCCATTGTAATGATATATGAGGTCATGTAAGTGGCAGGATTAAATATGTAATCTCTTTTTCTATAAAGTAAGTAATCTGATTTCAATTGTAATTACTTAATTAGTGTTCAAAGCAACAAATCCAATACCTGAAGAAAATGGTTTTATTTTGTAATTTTCTTTCTTTGGCCTGATCCTGGCCTTAAGACATGGTAAGTATGAGGTTTAAATGTGTACCTTTAGTTGCATACTTTGATATATCACTCTGTTCCTACAATCAATGTTCAATGCAGGAAGAAGAAGGTAAATGTGGACTGGTGTAAGCTGAATAAACAAATTACAAATAAGGAATCAAAAAAAGATGGGAGCTTTTTCTTAAATGGACTGCCTCAATGTGATTGTCTATGCCCAGAAATATGTAATCTCAGGTTCCTTTTTGGTAACACCCTAAATTCTTATACATATTATAAATTATTACTGTCAAATTAAGATACTTCAGTGTCTTGATACAATTGTGTTCATTTTTGGTAACACTGGACCTGAAATCCCTTGTCCATTCCTTAATATTAAAGGGAAACTATAGAGCCAGGAAAACAAACTCTTTTTCCTGGCACTATAGTTCCCCCTCTGTCAATGCCCCCCCCCCCCCCCTCCTGTGGTGCAGAAGGGGTTAAAACCCCTTCTGTCACTAATCTGGATCCAGCTCCAATGTCCCTCACCACTGGCTCGGCTCCACCTACGCAAACCCCCACGCAGGCGGGGGAGACCTAATGCGCATGCGTGGCAATGCTTTCCTATGGGAATTCAGGTGACGCTGGAAGTCCTCATACATAGCGTGAGGACGTCCAGCATCATTTAGGTCAAAAGTCGCCTTTGAGCCTGGAAGTCCCTCTAGTGGCTGAATGGTAGACAGCCACTAGAGGAGGAGTTAAGATCACATGGGCTAATTTTTTTAATTTGGCCCAACTCCTCTGCCAGCACCCTAATACTGCTAGTAGTGGAGAAACATGAACTGGTCCACACAGTAATTGGGTTATATAATCTCTAATGTTTCCAGAATGTCCAAATCCCCTCACAACCCTAGAAGCAATATATATAATATATTGTTATAATATATATTTGTGTTATGGGCACAAAGCCATATAAGGAGTAAGGGCTAAGTATAAGTGTAGAATAGTATAAAAGTGCAAGTCGGTTGTGGTGTACCAGAACCGATGATGCGGTAGGCCTGTAAATAAAAGAGGGCCCACCAAGGAGGAAAAGAAAAGGAAAAGAAAAGAAAGAGGAGAAAGAGAAAGATGGAAATGTTGAGTAGTGGGAGTGGAGGGAGGGTCATGCAAATTGTTAGACCTCGGACGGTACGGTGTATGGTAAGGGGTTCCCTTAAGTAAGTAAGTAGCATATAAGCCCCTCCCACAATTACAGGCCAACTGGCCTTAATACTTTTGTTAGTGGCACAAAGCCATATAAGGAGTAAGGGCTAAGTAGAAGCATAGAATTGTATAAAAGTGCAAGTCGGTTGTGGTGTACCAGAACCGATGAAGCGGTAGGCCTATAAATAAAAGAGGGACCACCAAGGAGGAAAAGAAAAGGAAAAGAAAAGAATGACGAAAAAGAGAAAGATGGAAATGTTGCGTAGTTGGAGTGGAGCAGGGCCGGACTGGGAGAAAAATTCGGCCCGGGCATTTTTTATCACAGCGGCCCACTAAGAAGGGGGCGGGGCAGAGGAGGTGTGTTTTGTCATCACCAATGACAAACACGCCCCCTCTTAAAGTGAGCATGTTGGTTCAATGCTCTTCCAGGGCAGACCATGCACAGAGCTCTGCTGAAGAGCTCTAGCATGAGAAAAAAAGCCCTGTATTTGTTCTGCACAGCGCAAGCAAATTTAATAACATGCTTGCACTGTGTTTCCTTGCAATTTATCTCTGGTGTCTCTATAAATGGATACCAGGAGACAAAAATGCCATTAAAGAGTACTGTGCATGTGTTTGGAGCCTGCTTGTGGTATTGCGTGTGTGTAGAGTGAGCGGATTGTGGTGTGGTATTGTGTAATAAGGTTGGTTTTAGTCATGTTGTGTTTGTGGTGTAATGTGATGCATATGTAGCTAGGGGCTGTAGAGAATGTGTGTGTGTGTGTGTGTGTATAGGGGATATAGCAAGTGTGTGCATACAGGCTATAGTGTGTGTGTGTATAGGTGATGTAGTGTGTGTAGAAAGTATGTGTTTAGGGGTGTAGTATGTCTTTGCTTACAAGGAATCTAGTGTGTGTATAGGGGATCCAGAGTGTATGGGTTAAGAGTGTAGTGTGTGTGTGTATATATATATATATATATATATATATATAGTCTAGTGTGTGTTTGAAGGACCCAGAATGTGTATAGGAGATCTAGTGAGTGTGTATTTATAACGGATTCAGAGTGTATATAGGGATCTAGTGTGTGTATATGATCCAGAGTTGGGTAAGGGATCTAGTGTGTGTCTGGAATGTAATGTGTTTGGGGTGCAGTATGTGTGTGAGGGGTGCTGTGTGCGTGTGTATGTATGTATGTATGTGTATATATATATATATATATATATATATATATATATATAGATAGATATAGATAGATATAGATAGATATATTTGGAAGTAGTGTGTATGTAAGGGGTGCAGTATGTGTGTGTGATGGATGTTGTGTGTGCGGTGTGTGACGGTGCAGTGTGTGTGAGAGTGCTGTGTGAGAGAGTGCTGTGTATGATGTGTGTGACAGTGCTGTGTGTGCTGCGTGTGACAGTGCTGTGTGTGAGAGTGCTGAGTGTGATGGGTGTGTGAGAGTGCTGTGTGTGCTGTGTGTGAGAGTGCTGTGTGTGCTGCGTGTGACAGTGCTGTGTGTGATGTGTGTGTGAGAGTGCTGAGTGTGATGGGTGTGTGAGAGTGCTGTGTGTGCTGCGTGTGACAGTGCTGTGTGTGATGTGTGTGAGAGTGCTGAGTGTGATGTGTGTCAGAATGCTGAGTGTGATGTGTGTCAGAGTGCTGAGTGTGATGTGTGTGAGAGTGCTGAGTGTGATGGGTGTGAGAGTGCTGAGTGTGATGTGTGTGAGAGTGCTGAGTGTGATGTGTGTGAGAGTGCTGAATGTGATGTGTGTGAGAGTGCTGAGTGTGATGGGTGTGAGAATGCTGCTGTGTATAAATGTTAGAATGGATTGTGTGTGTGTGTGTGGGGGGGGTAAATAAACAAATAAAATAACATGCATTATGTCCCCCCCTCCCTTCTTACCTTTTAGCCTGGGAGGGGGGGACCGGCATTGTGGTATCTGGGAGGGGGGACCGGCACTCTTTCATCCCTGGTGGTCCACTGGTGAGTGAACGCTAGCCTTCGGGCTAGAGTTCACTCTCGCGAGATCCGGTCGTTGCCATGGCAACGCTCCGGATCTCGCGAGAGGAACCCGGCGGAGCTGCAAGTTAGAGCTCCGCCGGGTTCCTCTGCTGGCAGGCTGGCTCCTTCCCTCTCTCTCCCCGCTGGCGGCCGCGTTGGACTGCAGGTGGGCCGGTGAGGGAGATCTTTGATCTCCCCACCGGCCCGCCATGGACTACTGCAGGGCCGGCGATAGGATAGTGCCGGCCCTGCATAGACCGGCAGGGGAGATCCTGTGATCTCCCTGCCGGCCTCGGCCCCTGGCCACCGCGGCCCACCGGGCATTTGCCCGGTGTGCCCGATGGCCAGTCCGGGCCTGGAGTGGAGGGAGGGTCATGCAAATTGTTAGACCTCGGATGGTACGGAGTAAGGTAAGGGGTTCCCTTAAGTAAGTAAGTAACATGTAAGCCCCTCCCACAATTACAGGCCAACCGGCCTTAATACTTGTGTTAGGAGCACAAAGCTGTGTAAGGAGTAAGGGCTAATAATAAGCATAGAATAGTATAAAAGAGCAAGTCGTTTGTGGTGTGCTGGAACTGACGATGTGATAGGTCTGTAAATAAAAGAGGGCAAAATATGGTCAATCCAAAAAAATTATTATTTCTTTTTTTTTTTTATTCTTTATTTTGGTTGTGCATTTATGAAAATTACATATAAGCATTCTATATGTCACAGCGTAAACAAGCTTCAATACTATACATTTAAAACTGGAAGTGACATTTGAGGAACAGGCACATTTTTATATTAATGTTTAAACAAGCTTTAACCATTTAGTTGCGAAAAGTCCCGTTAGGTATAAAATAATGATGAGTAACACAAAATGTTAGCGTAGAGCTCCTTTAAATGATAAGAATAATACGGTAGCTTAAACTCTGCGGTTAGGTACAGGGGGCACGTTACAAATTGCTATGGGCATCAGGAGAGAGATTATCTGGTGAGACAGTGTTATCAAGGCATATTGGGTAGGCAGACATTAACATTGTCAGAGTGGGCGGCTAAACATCATATTGTTAACTGATCAGGCTCACACTGGTAGTATATTATGCTTGCCATTAGATATCTATGTGCATTAAAAAGATCGCATTAACTTAACTGGTATACACACAAAAGAATAAGGTCATTGTTATACCACTGCACTGTCTTATCAAGGCTTGGAACAGGTGTAAGGCAAGTTGGTCAGTGAAAACAAGCTGTATATTAAGGGATCTGTGGCCTTCATATGGGGCTGCTCACCCTATGCCCGTTAATGGCAAGCCGCTAAGACTGGAACCCACTAGTCCACCTTTTTGTATGGAAGGAAGCCACCAGCCCCAAGTGCCTGTGTGCTCCCGCCCTGCTCCGGCTGCATAGCGGCATAGTCCAGTTACCGGACCATGGTCTCTGGGTCTTCTAAGTGCTCGTGCTCTGTATTGCCAGGTGTGGCTCAGCTGGCGGTATTCAGCAGGTCTCTTTGTTTTCAGCGATGTTGTAGGGATTCGTGTAGCGGGTTGTAGCTGGACGAGATGCTTTAGGTAAGTCTGCTTTTGAGGGCTCGTGTCTGCGCTGGTGTGATGGGCGAGATGTCTGTCCGCTGCACGCCTATTCAGCCGGTGAGGTAGTCTCCGCGGCTTTCGTCGCTTCAGGATTGTCGGGCTGTCTCGGGGTGAATCTCAGCTTTTAGGAGGCTGCCCAGGCCACTTCCTAGTGCGTGTGTGTTCTCCTCTGGCAGGTCGTCTCCTTCTGCGCCATTTTTGGGCCTTGGTTGCCAGGGGGTGTGTGCGCTCTTGTTGGATGCCTGTTAGCTCCGCTCTGAGAGTGTGGATGTTAGATTTGTGTGCCTTGGCTTGCTGCTCCCTGAGTGCCTTCTTCTCCCAGAATTTGGCAAATAGCGCATCTAGTTTGGCAAGGAAGTCAGTCCCCTCCATAGGTCGGGCGTGTGTGACGGCGGATAGGAGGGAGGCATAGGGGTTGTGTAGCAATTGAGAAAGAGCCACTCCTGGTCAAAGTTGTTTTTCTATGGGTACCACAGTAGTGAATTATCCTGATCGTCTTAACCAATCTAAAGCATGTGGATAATGTGCAGCCAGAGTGTATAGCTTTAGATTTGAAATATTGAGACCTAGATTAAATTTGGGTTGTGATAGTTTATATAATGCAATACTTGGGCTTGGGTGTTTATTTTGCCAGAGAAATTTAGAAAATAAAGTGTTAAAAGTTTTCTCATTAAAGGTATGGTCAGGACATGTAGGGGTAATTAAAGCTTGGGTATTATGACTGATTTTAAAACAGTTGCTCTACCAGATAAATAAAGTGCTCTCTTTTGCATGTCTTATCCCTTTTTCCCCTTTTGTGTATCTTATTTATCCTTTGGTGTGGCTTACAACCCCTTATGTGAGTCTTACAACCACCAAGACACAGGCATACGTAGACATACGCAGTCACAGAGATGTATGGACATTGCCATACAGAGCCATACAAACAGAGGCATGCAAAGGCAGATATACAGGCATACAAAGACATCCAGACACAGGCATTCAGATACATTCATACATAGACATACAGTCATACAGAGAGATACATACATACACTTACAGTCATACAGATACATGTAGACAGACATTGTGAGACATACATTCAAAGTCACATAGAAACAGGCAGTCACAATTGCATACTTACATCCGTACAGTCAGGTCACTGGGGGGGAATGCTGTCCAGCTCGGTGGAGTCCCGTCCTGCAGCCCAGCCCCATCACTGAGTTGCCAGCCACACTGTGTGGTACACAGGGAGCAGGAATATAATGTAATTCCACCCTCCACACTGTCAGCAGAATACACCAGCATAGGAGGCTGGGCAGAGACGCTTGTGTTCAGTCACTCTTCAAAAAGTAAATGGCTGGAGAGGAGCGCAGTGCCCGGACAGCTTGGCAAAAACATCAGAGTGCCTCCTACCTTAGTAAGAGGCTGATCCGGTCCGCCCCCCATGGAGTAACTAGTCAGTGTGGAGTTTTTACAAATGCCAGGTGTCTCCCAATGGAGCATATTTATAGGTTCCCCTCTTCAGCTGAAATGATTGGTACAAGCGTGTCATTGTGTCATTGCGTATTGGCGTCACAAGGTCATTTCTAGCCAATCTCTGCCATCTTTAGGCTATTTAAAATAATTGTAGTTTTTTTTTATCAATGCCCTGTTGTGGTTTCCATTTACTGTTAATCAGAAAGTGTGTTTTTCTTGTAATTCTATTTAGATGACACAGTTGCCATAGAATTACCTGAACGGTCAAAGGATTATTTCACATACATGGTGCACATAGATAGTACACTAAGAAAGAGATAAAACCAGGAACAGGCCTAAATGTCCGTATGTTACTCCTACGCCTTGTTTCACTTCTCCTGCTTCTCATATACCTTTGTTATTAGCAGAACCTGAAACCATGCAGCTAGATGTTATGAAATTATTAGAAGAATTACTAGAAGTTTAGGAGGAATGAGGGTATGTGCCTTTACAGGGGCATTTAAGAAGAACTTGTCTGGTACATATGGAAAACTCATGCACCTAAGGACCGTCAGAGGGTCGGCCTTAGGTCTTACAGTTGTAATCAAAATAATTCAAGCCCCATTGAAAATCAGGATTATTGTCAAAATTTACAGACTTTTAGTTGTTTGCAATGAACACTTCAAAAAAAAGCAATTGAAATAGCTCAACAAAATTAATGTTTCAAGTGGTTTCCAAATTCAGCTGAAAATGCAACTTATAATGACTTCTTCAGACTCAAAATTATTCAACCGTCTGAAATGGAATTCCTAACAGCAAATATGCAAAGCAGGTGTTGTCTCAAGTACACCTGATGTAACTAATCAAGTGCTTCATTAGTTGCACCAGGTGTGCTTGACACTTGAACTACCTGAACTGGTTAGGGGTTTGTTGAGTGTCACGTTTGATTGCATGTTAGAAGTATGGCTAAGTCAAAAGAATGGTCCACAAAGTTAAGAGAAAAGATCATCACTCTTCACAAACAATGAACAGGATACAAAAAGATAGCTAAGGCACTGAATGTTCCAAGAGGAACACAGTACGCAAGTACGCACAGTACGCAAGGATTTAGTGAGGTATGATACACTTGTTATATAGTTTACATGTGACATATATGCACGTGCAGTCCTTGCACACCAGAATGTGTTACATATATATATATCAAATGTATTTGTGCGTGTATTTTTTTGGGCTTGCTTATATTTTTAAGATACACGCATTCAGTACTGGTATTCCACACTGTGATCTTTGACACATATGAAACAAATCCTGAGATGTAAGGAATGCGTATACACAAACATCACATCTTAACTTTATAACAAATGCTTCATGCCATTCTGAATTCTTATATTAGGCAAGTCAGAATATGTAAAAACGTGAATGCACAATAATGTAGAAAAAGAGCGTCAATTCAAATGTCAGGTGTTGAAAAAAAATATCCCATAACCAGTTAGAATAATAGATATACAAAAAAAAAATGTTTGTGGAGACATGAATACAAAATAAATGAAATATATATTGAACAAAAAATATAATTCAAACAAAAAACACAGAAAATCATTGACAAATCAACAGACAATATGGGACCCAATTTAATTTATTAATTTATTTTACATGTGATAATTGCAAAATAGAGCAAACAATTATCTATCTATTTCTCTGTCTGTGTCTGTTTGTCTATCTATCGGTCCGTCTGTCTGTCTGTCTACCTATCATTACCAATATATACAAAAAATATATAGATAGGCTAAGCGCTAGTGTCAACTGAGTATAGATATGATAGCAGGCAACAAACACTAATAGTAAGGGTTACCCTCAACCCCTTACTGAAAGATATAGAGAAAACAATATATACAAAATATAGGTTGCGCCAATATAAAGTCCTACAAAATATAGGTTGCGCCAATTTAGAGTCCTTTATATTGGCACAACCTATATTTTGTATATATATTATTATTACCAATATGCCTGAAAGTGACAAATCTTAATGTAGGAACGCATAGCACTGCCTTTTCAGGGTAACAATAACTTAATTGTAACATGGGTTTAAAGTTATTGGTCACGGAATAGGACAAGATTCATGTAGGGATAGCTAAAAGTGACATTACCCATAGAAGTTTGTGTAGCATTTGATTGTAGCGACAGGTTGCAGCTGGCCTGCCTCTCGCTGTGTGCTTAGATTTGGCACTATATTATCAGAATGGAGCACATCTTGGCTAATGTGAACATTATAAAGAGTCCCAGGGAGCAACGGCTCCTCATTCTCTATCCATTCTTTCTAGGTTTTATGCTGTTGCACTCTGGATAATTGCAGTTTAATTGGGTGACATGGAATGAAAACTCCGACCACATTATCCAGGATTATCTACTTTTCCTGAAGCCTGCCACCATTTGAAAGAAGCCCATTTATCAGTCCAAAGGGATGAGATCAGTTGCTTTCGCCAAGGCTGAACGTAGTGTGAGAACAGAGTGCAAAACACAAGAAACAACCCTGACAGCTAAGAAAAATTATTTTGGTTGTTTATCACGGAGAAAGTTTATCTGATTCTTTACAGAATTCCATGGAGGCTCGGAGTATAGGAAATGAGTAATGAACATTGACTAAGTTTGCTTCCTCAAGTTGATTTGCTCCAGCACTGACTCTCTTTTGTGTGGGCACAGTTCGACTTTAAAAGCCTCTTTCAGTCAGCATGAATGCACTTCATTTTACCAAAAAGAACTTTGTATTGATAGCTTGAAAAAAGAAGGTTGTTTAGAAAGGAACGGTAGACAATGAGAACAAAATGAAGAGCTTTCAGTTCCCATTATGAGCATGTCGCTCTATTCTTCTCATCTGTTTATACATTCTCAGCACAATAATGGCTCTTTGCAATAATATGTTTCCCCTTTTACACTATTCAGGTTGAAAAAAGGCCCTCACATCATGACCATGGAAATAAACACTATAGAAATGTGGGTATAATGTTGATTTGCATTCTGTGAGAAGATCAAGGTGAAACTAAAGGCCAAAAGAATATTCTGCTAATGTTCATTCATCAGGATTGAAATTCAGGTAAAAGAAGAACCTTGCTTCCACACCACAATCCTTTTGAATTGCTGTTGCATTTGTGTGACTATTTCAGACTAATGCACTGATTGAAAGAGCAGTCTTTGAAATTGTCTGCTGCTCTCAAATCCCTAGTTTCACAGTGTCTAAGCAGGAGTGTCTCCTATTCTACAAGAATAGAAGGCTTTAGTTCAGTACGCACAGCGTTTGTAAAGGTTAAGGAGCATATTGT